>NC_136512.1:10171914-10251914 GCF_053919585.1 Euprymna scolopes | reverse complement strand
TACACTTTCTTGGCCTTTTAGCCAAGATCAAAGTGTAGTATCTCTTCCGGCAGATACTGCACTTAAGATAATTTGTACCAGTCAATGGAGGGGAAACCCTCTATACTGGGACAATTATTATTTTTGGTAACCAGAGTGCCCCCTTTTTGCCTACTTTTAGGGGAGCTGGTTTTTACCTCACATTAAAAATGGCCTTGTGCCTAATTTGCTCAGTGGGGGAGCAAATAAATACCATCTCTTCCGGCAGATGCTGCACTTAGATAATTTGTACCAGTCAATGGAGGGGAAACCCTCTATACTGGGACAATTATTATTTTTGGTAACCAGAGTGCCCCCTTTTTTGGGGAGCTGGTTTTTACCTCACATTAAAAACGGCCTTGTGCCTAATTTGCTCAGTGGGGGAGCAAATAAATACCATCTCTTCCGGCAGATGCTGCACTTAAGATAATTTGTACCAGTCAATGGAGGGGAAACCCTCTATACTGGGACAATTATTATTTTTGGTAACCAGAGTGCCCCCTTTTTGCCTACTTTTAGGGGAGCTGGTTTTTACCTCACATTAAAAACGGCCTTGTGCCTAATTTGCTCAGTGGGGGAGCAAATAAATACCATCTCTTCCGGCAGATACTGCAAGCAAAGACCATATGTGGGGGAAACCCCACATATAAGACCTTGGTATATATAGGGGCAACTCTTCATACCAATTGTCACTATCCAGCTCCCCTTCTCCCCGAGGAGTTAGTCCTCATTTACCCTTCACCCCTCACCTGAGAAGGAATGATTTTCAGATCGTCTAGTGTGGCGTCTGTCCGCAAATGAAAGTCAGGGAGAGGATGATTAGCAGGGTCCAGTGTGGAGTTGGAGGCAAACCGACTGGCAAGCATCTCGGTTGCTGAGCAAAGAAACTCATGATTGTTCGATAGTGGTGGACTTGTTGATTTCCCATTATTTGTTGTAAATTTTCCAGAAATCACAAATTCCTAATTTCTGTACTTCGATGAGTTTTTTGGTGGTTTCACTAAATTCTCTCTTAGCTGGCACTATTTCTTTCTTACAGTTACCTCTGGCTTCTATATACTTTTGTCTGTTTAACTGGACTTATGCCGGTGAAATCTGTTGTATGCATGCTGCATTTGCGCAATGGCAGTTGCACAAGTAGAAGTAAACTATTGGGGAGAGTGGGGCTTGCTGTAAAATTTCCGCGTGGGGACATGTGTTTCAATTACTGTTTTGAACCATCCAGTGGTCTCATTTGCGCACTGTTCAGCAAGAAGTGAAAAGATAGTTCGCCATGGGGCGTCTCTGATGAGATCCCTGATGGCTTCCGAGTCAGCCTTTTGATCATATTTCGTTGTTTTGAGCAATGGCGCTTCCGTTTTGGGCGTTTGGGGCGATTTCAACTATTATCACTACATGATCAGCATTCCCAAGTGGGGTGTGGTCATTCGTAACACAATGGGAATATAGGTCAGAAACATATCTAAACGTGATGCGTCTTGTTCTTGCTGGTCAAGGAAACCGGTTGGAAACGTAACCATCTATAATAGTGAATGAGATATCGAGAAGCTATGTGTTGTACTACCAGCTGCGTCTGTGTAAGTAGAAAATCCATGCTAGTTGTTGCGATGGACATTGAAGTCACCAAATACATACACTTGTGCGCTAGCATCGAGGGAAAGTGCTGTATCTATGCTGTCAGAGATTTTGTTTATTAGGGTACAGTCCTGGCTCGAGGGAGAACGGTAGAGAAAATAAAAGTAACTAATGTTAAGTTGCATGTTAAGTCTAAAGCACATAAAGCCGTGATCGTCCGATTCTAGTTTTATTTCTCTAGTCAAGGGGAGAGTGTTTCGAATGTAGACTCCAAGCCCGTGCATATGTCTGTCAGAGTCCTTACGGCAGAGTGGGAGATATCCGGGCGTGCTAAAGTAGTTAGATGGGATGGGGGAGTGTAGGTTATTCTCACTCAGTGCTAAGATATCCGTGTTTGTTATGAAAAATGCTTCAACATCATTTAAATTAGTTCTAAGCTCACGGATGTTCGTAAATGCAAGCCTCAAGGGAGGAGGCAATTTGGTTTTGTTTGAGTTTTGTCCTGGTTTAAGCGAGAAGGGTAATATGCTTGCCAGTCGGTTTGCTTCCAATTCACACTGGACCCTACTAACTACCCCCTGCCTGACTTTCCTTTGCAGACAGACGCCACACTAGACGATCTGAAAATCACTCCTTTTCTGGTGGATGCTATCATAAAAAATTTTGACATTTCAAGAGCATGTGGACCTGATCTCATCCCGGCTGTACTATGAAAAAAGTGCTCCGCCGTAGTAGCTCCAGTTCTCTCCAAACTTTAAAACAAATGCCTTAATGAATCTTGCTTTCCTGCCTGCTGGAAAACTGCTTCTGTAGTACCAGTTTTTAAGAATTCTGGCGAAAGAACTGACCCAGTAAATTACCGCCTTCTCTCACTTTTCGCCAAAATATTTCAGACCATAATTTACCAAGCTCCAGTCCATCATCTTACAGATGCTAAAGTTCTGACCGACCAATAATATGGATTAAGTCAAGCCCGTTCCACAACAGGCATTCTAACTGTATTCTCAGAGCGCATATACCATTCACTTGGCAAAGCAGTGGAGGGTAGAGCGGTAGCTCTAGATATATCTAAAGCTTTTGACAGGGTATGGCATGAAGGTCTTCTCAGGAAAAGAAGATCATACGGTATCACTTGAAGAATACAATATGATATAAGTGCGGGTGTACCTCAGGGGTCTATCCTTGGACCTCTATTATTCCTAATATTCATAAATGACCTCCCTGACAAAATTGTCTGTGAGATGGGTATATATGCTGATGACACCACGCTCTATAAAAGACACGACAGGAAAAAAAAAATGAACATATGTCTAAAGAAATGACAGAAACACTAGAGGATGGTTTCCAATCTGCAGTGGGATGGGGACAAAAATGGATGGTCACATTCAATGCTGCCAAGGCTAAACTTGTTTCCTTCAATCACTACAAGAAACCTTCTCTACCAACAATAGCAATAGCCAAACACTCTTTATCTTAAAGTACATCTTTTAAACTCCTCGGCCTAACGTTCATAGGAAACATGAGTTGGAAAAAATTACACTGAGAGCATTGCCAGGACCGCTGAGAAAAAGTAGATTCTCTCTACCGTGCTAGAAAGCTACTAATGCCCGAAAGTATCCTGTACCTCTATAAGGCCACCATTCGCCCATGTATGGAGTATTGTTGTCATATTTGGGCTGGTGCATCTCTCACTCCTAGGCAAGGTTCAAAAGAGAGTCGCCAATCTGATAGGCCCTTAACTGGCATCTAAGCTTCAGTCTCTGTCCCATGGACGAAATGTAGTATCTCACTGTTTGTTCTAAAAGTACTTTAACGGTGAATATTCCGACGAACTGCAAACACTTGTACCCCCTCGACGTAAATACGCCCGACAAGCCTGACAAGCAGCTAAATCCCGCCCATTCACAGTACAGATCCCTGGATGTAAGAGAGCCTTCTATTCCTGTAGTTTCTTCCCCTTCCGTGTTCCTGCTTCCCCAACTGTACTGACATGCAGATGTTCAAGTGTAACGTTAACCGACATCTTGCTGCTCAACTCCCTGATAGTCGCCTCCTACATCAAAGTGGCAGTGTGTCTTGTTTAGGGTGAAAATGTAATAAAATATTTTTAAAGTTTACTGCAAATTATTTTTCGTTTGTTTTGTTTTTGTTTCAAATATAAATTTGGGGAAAGATGACTTGATGACGTTATAATGTCTCCAATAGATTTGTTAATAAAAAAGTTGTATTTAAAGTGTTTATCACGTTTACTCATAGTAACACCATTTTTTTTCTACTTCTCCAGTTGAGTTATAAAATAAAAAAAAAGTTTAATAAACTTTTAAAAAGGCTAATAAAATTTTGAGGGGTCAGGGATGGTACAACTCATTGTAAAAAATATCGACCGTAATAGAGGAGTATAAAAAACTTTTCAGGACATATTTCAAGAAAGTGAGTAAGCTCACATGATTTTAAATACTCCTGGACGACTAAATAATAATTACGTAACTAATACATAGATTTATATCAGTAAAAACTCTAAAAACATTCAATACATAAAAATTACTCCAATTTATATATACTTTTTTTCGTTTGTACGAGAAATGGAGAGTGATTTATATTAAAAACCAATTTTTAATCACCCCCGCCAAGTGTGAAGGATGTAATAAACTTTGAAATTCTGTTTTCAGAGCAGGGTATAAACATGTAACGATGGAAAATACGCGTGTTTGGCTAAATAAACGTTATTATAACACATGCACATGTTACATGATAAGGGCTGTCCCCTTTTCATGTAAGTATAAAAATAGAATTTAGTTAAAATGAAAATGAAATAGCATAGGCGAAATTTGAACCTCGTAATTTAGTTTTAGAAATAGATTACGTGAGAGAATGTAAAAATGTAAAACAAACATTTGTTTAGAATATAGATAAAATATTTAAGAAAAGAATGTGAACTCTCAAGTTTGTTATGAAATTTTAAATTGAAAGAATGCAGCTTATAAGATAATGTTTTTAACATATTGGAAAAATAGGTTACTGAGAAATAGGAAAAGTTTTGGACACGTATGTCCAGAACACGTGAAAGAAGGCACATGTCTTAACATGTGTATGACGTCACGGAAAACAGAAAGTTCTAGGAATAGAGAAAAACTTTAGTTAGAAAAGAGTCAGTGAGAAAACTCAGAGACAGTCAGACGTCTAGGAAGCGAGACGTCACTTTGAAACTAAAATGTGAGACTTTGAATTCTTGGTGATGGAAACACGGCCGGTGTGAAGAATAAACCATCATGTGTTTTTTGTAAAGCTCGTCTTGTCTTATGATTCTTACAAAAAGGTAAAGTGGAATTGTATAATAATAAATTAGAATAATACCCAATATGCAACACACAGACTCAGAACAGGAAAATAATGCTTAAACATAAAAAAAAAACATGTAAAATTATTCTAATTTATTATTATTACTTCTTTTCGTTTCCAAATAAATCTGGAGATCGATCACTTAAAACATTTGCTATTTTTGCAGCTTACGGTCCATGCAGAAAAAATAAGTTTTTTATTTAAAAACACACCCTTAATATGGAAGGGGAATTAAAAAAAATATATTCTGTACTTTTACCTAACAATATAATTAACAAACAAAAAACACAGTAAAAATTGAATTTAACTTGAAAATCTAAAAATTGTACAGTTTGTAAAGTGCACAAGTACAAAACAGAAAAAAGCACGAAAATGTAATCGCCATGAAAAAGAATAATCTGCCTTTTTAAAGGTAGCAGTTGAGCCTTAGATTATTTAAATGTTTTATTATTATTATTATTTTTTTTTCCAGACAGAAAGAAACGCATATTGGATTATCTCTTCTTCTCTTCTCTTCTTCTCTTCTCTTCTCTATCTTCTTCTATTCTATTCTTCTTCTATCTATTCTTTCTATCTTCTTCTTCTATCTATTCTTTCTATCTTCTTCTTCTATCTATTCTTTCTTTCTATCTTCTATTCTTTCTTCTATTCTATCTTCTATCAATTTTCTATCTTTCTATATAAATAAAATGAACTCATTTTTTCCCATCTGATTTTGACATTAATAGGATTAAAAATCAAGATATTTCATGCAAATATAATATGCACAAACGGCAGAACAATATCTGAGGTGTGTTATAGGCTTATTATTTCTCAAATTCCTCGATAATCTTAGATTTCTATACTTTTTCTGCTGAGAAGTCACGGCCAAAATCGGTTAAGATCAATGGAAGTGGTAAAATATTTTCTCTCTAATAAATTCCTCCTCCCCCTGCCACCACTTAACACCGTTTGGGGATCGTTCACAAGGAACAGTTGAGAAGAGAACACCGGTTTGGCTTCGTAGTTCTTTCATGTGAAGTTATTTAAAATCACTAAACTAAGCTGCAGTGCTCTGTGGCGTAGTGGTTAGCGTGCTGGACAATTCACATTATATTTTCACGTTCGCGCCGACCTACCGTAGTCGTTTTTTTTTTTTTCACACTTTATTTTCCTACTTTTACTCATGACTCCGGGTTTATTCCTTCCTACTTACCTACCATAACATTTTTTAAAACTCCCCGTCCCGGAAACAAACACTCGGGCAACGCCGGGTACCCCCGCTAGTTTTTAATAAAGCGTCCCCCCAAAAGAATATTATCAACAAATTTAAGCCACTTACACATCGATCTGTCACACAATAAAAATTCTCTCAAGAAAATTGAAAATTGCAATCGATTAATGAATTACACTTACAACATTAAAAAAAAAAACATGCATAAATGTATCTAATTAAGAGATGATATATTTAATCAGAGTTTTGTTTAAAAATTATTATTTTTTTGTGGAAATAAAATTCAGACAGGCAGGTAAAAATTTGACGAATAATTTTTAGTTATTTTCTCTGAAAATAAAATTGTCTGCACGGAAAAATAACTTTTAGTAAATGCTACCTCAGTCGAGAAAGATTTCTCATATTTTTTGTTTTGCTAAAATAATATTTATACATTTTCATTCTAATCGAATCTCAAATAAACACTTTCATGAGCACATCCAGACAACCTCTGCAGAAAAAAAAACATTCAAAGCTAGCATAAAATCATAATCATTGGTTTACATTTTTTTTTAAAGGAGTGTAAAAATCTAAAATAATTTGCCGTAGTTAAAAAAAATCCTTTTATCACCGATTCTTTTTTGGTCAGTTATTGTAATCGCAGCCTAAGAACATTACGCCATATTTTTTAACGGAAGTTAAGTCGGCTTTAGCAAATACTAACAATATATTAAATTAAGAATAAACTAAACAAATCAACGTTAATTAATACTCATAAATTAACAAAACAATTCTTTTAATATTCACTGTAAATAACAGAGACTTATTTTGTTTAAATAGAATATAGCGCTTCAACATTTGTAAGTTAAAAAGTGTGGACAAGAAAGAGGGTTTAAAAGATATGTTAGACAGACAATTTATCTGTTTTATTTTGTAATCTATGATCGTATAAAAAAAGTTTATAAGTATAAATGAAATAAAATTGAAAAAAAGCTTTCACTAATATATTTCATGAGTGAAAAATGCAGAATGCCTGAGGTTTATAATATTTCAAATCAAACGATGGAAAAGTAAACCCCTAACGTGTAAGGGAGGTAATTCGGCTTTCGGATCGAGACATTGATTTAATGAATAAATATTTTTAAATTACACAAGCATTGTTATATCATGGTTTAGAGAAAAATAAATAAGACATTCTTAGCTTTATGTCTACAAAAGTATAAGTGTGTGTGTATGTGTGTGTGTACATTTCCCTACCAAACTACTTTGTTAATTTTCAGTCTTCAGACTCGAGATGTGACATAAGATTATTGAGACTGGGGAAAATCTTTTTAATTGTTTTTCGACCAGAAATCTGGATGTCAAGGGATCAAAGTTCAACGATTTGACCTTTGAAAACTCTACCAAACTCCTCCGCCCATTTTGAGTCTAAACACTTGATATTTTAGATGTAGGTTACTCGGACATTGATCAAACATTTCCATTCGTATGTAAGACAAAAACTATAAATGTTAAGGGGGTCAAAATTGGGGTCAGATTTTAAAAAATTGAGCTCTTCGGTCTTTACCAAATTACTCATTCCATTCGATAATAATAGGTATAAAATTTGTAACAATTACTATTTTTTAATTTCACATTTTACCAGCATTTCACATTATTTTTGATGAAAAAATTTCATATTATTGTTGACGAAAAAAAAATTATTATTCCCCTGCCAAATTATAACCATATTATATTTACATTAATGTTGATAGTTGAATCGGTATAAGAAATTGTGAAATATGTAAGAACATTTAACAGGGTGTTTTACATTTATTTTTGCTATCAGGTTATCTTTATATTTAACTAGCGGGGGTGCCCAGCGTTGCCCGGGTGTTTGGAGATGTGTTTGGTTTTGGGTAAATAAAAATTCCGGGGGTGGGGTTTACAAAAGTATTGGTAGGTAAGTATGAGGATCGAAACCGAACCCATAAGGCAAAGTTGGAAATTAAAGTGTGAAAAAAAAGCCGTGCGACGTTAACCATTGGGCCACCGCGAAATACCAACGTAAACACTATTTATTTAATTAATTAGAATTAGCAGGTGCACGTTTAATGACTTGATTAGGTCAACTTTGACTGCGGGACAGTATTTCATTTACTGCGTGAGCGCTTTTTTTTATTTTTATTTTCCCAAGATGTTGGGGGAACCAGCTCCCCATAAAAAGGGGATTGTCCAAATTGAATAGCAATTGTCTGATATAAACAAAATATTTCCACATTGATCAAATCTGATTGCTTTCGGACATTTCCGGCGATCGCGACCGGAAAAATACCGCCAGAATTAGTGTCGCTTTTATTATACGAGCGAAAAGTATTTAATATTTATCTTTCCGAAGTCGAGCAAATAAAATAGACAGGCGACATCCGTTGTTAACTCGTAGATATCATGATTTATATGTTATATAAAAAGTTTTAAGTTGTGAGTCGACCGACCGCTTCTCGGGAAAAAGCCTTTTACAGGCATACATACATACATACATAAATACATACATACATTTTCGCTTTTATATTTATAGATTAAAATAATAAAAGAATGAACACACACACACATTATATATATATATATATATATATATATATATATATATATATATATATATATATATATATATATATTACAAGGAGATTGAGAGATGAGATAAAATTAGGTAGCCTAAAAATACTGAAAATGAGACTGTAACAAATAAGTGATTTAAAAAAAAGATGTTACACAAACATTTCATATATTCTAGCTCATTATTTATATAACCGGACAAAGCCGTGTATTCTTGCTTGTTAAAAAAATATATAAATTTGAAAAACAATGAGGAAAATCAAGATTTAATTCTTTTTGTAAAAATAACAGAAAATTTTTTTTTTGTAAAAATAAGCCAGGTAAGAGAACATACAACCAAACAACCACATTTGTTCTTATGTATTTGCTAGGCGACTTAAAACCTGAATATACTAGTAATTGTGATTACCTCCCCTTTGTAGGCTGTCTCACGAAAGAGACTCAATAACATGGAATGCAGTTTCTTTGGACCCGTGGAGAGCACGAGTGGGCTACGTGATTTATATATATATATATATGTATATATATAATATATATATATGTATATAATATATATATATATATATATATATATATATATATATATTGAGAAAAATAGAAAAACCAAATGAAATTATTAAAATAATCAACGTTTCGTCCCTATTTGAGAGGACATCTTCAGGATAATGAAGTAAAAATGCAAGAAAAGAAAAAGTCACAGACCATACGAAAAAGAGAACAGTTTTTGAATAGTACCCATGTCGGGAAGGACAAACATATGTGTGTATGGGAAGGTTGAGTTGTTCAATGTTTATATATATACACTTTTAAAAATGCGTTAAATAAATATGTACACTCTCTCTCTCTCTCTCTCTCTCTCTCTCTCTCTCTTTCTCTCTCTCTCTCTCTCTCTCTAAACTTATTCAATTTTGTTGAAATATTTAATGAAAAACGGTTAACCGGTATCTGTTTTGATATTTTGTTCTTTGATTATTATTTTCCCTATGCATATTTTATATATATATATATATATATATATATATATATATATATATATATATATATGAATATATATATATATGATATAAATAACAAATTTGTGAAATATAAAAGCGAGTATATTAGCAGATATACGATCTTCATTAGAGTTTAGTTAGTTTGAAGTGTAGAAATCATTATTGTCATTATAAAATATAAAATATTCATTTTTGTAAGAAATATTTTTAAATAAAAATACCAAGGTGACTTATATTTTTATGAAAAAAATCAACGTACATTACAAATTCTAAATATATACACTAAATTTAAATTTTAGATAATGAATCTTAAACAAAGATCTTCTCAGGAGAACCTAATCATATTATATTATCAAACATATACTTAATGGAATAAAATTATTTTTATTTATTCTATTTTGTTGCTACTGGGCAACGCCGTGTATACATGATTTTAGAGAAAATATTATTCGTCTCCAAAAACTGAAATTGGATGAAAATTTTATTTTATTTGCAAAATTATCAAAGTGCAACAATTCATGTAAAAATACACATCGTTATAAAACTATATACATTTTTTAATGTATTCTTAAGGCGATTTTAAAACTGGATATGATAAGCTTGGTAGTTACAGCCCTGGTATATGAGCAGAATAAAAAAAAAGAAGGATTGAAATTAACAATATTTTTTTTTTAATTAAACTCAACTTAAAAAAGTAAAGGGAGGTAATACAGTATAGGTTGATATTGTTTTAAGGAATCCAGATAATCAGAGGAAGGAAAAGAAGTGTGGATAAGAAAGAGGGTTTGGAAGGAGATGTTAGGCGTACATTTTATCAGTTTCATTTGCTATACTTCTATATGAAATATTATTAAAAAATTTTAAAAACATTAATTAAAATCAGATTAAAAAAATACATTTTATACCCCAAAATAATGAAGATTCGATGTTACTCATAAAACTTCAAAAAATGTAATCTACCGACTAAAAAAGTTTGTACTTAATAATAATAATAATAATAATAATAATAATAATAATAATAATAATAATAATAATAATAATAATATTAATAATAATAATAATAATAATAATTTTTTAAATGAAACTCAACTTTTGAAAAAGTAAACTATTGATCTGTAAGGGAGATAATTCAGTATAGGCAATGTTGACATTGTTTTAAAGAAGTAAGATCGAGGTAGCGAAAGAGATGAGGAAAAATTCTAATTATTTATGAAACTTTAATTAATCGACTCGTAATATTAATAATGATTACATTGATTTAATGAATGAAAATATAAAAATTATATTGAATTTTTATACCGTTTTAAGGACACATGAATGAAACACAAATAATTTAATTTTTATAGAACTTTTTAAGTAAAAAACAAATAGTTATCTGATACAAACGACAAAAAATCGTGAAAGAAGAAAACGAATAAATTTGAACAAATATGCGATCGTTGTTTTCCGTCGATAATCATTTGTATTTTTATTGTAAGATTTATTTTAATATATAAATATCGGTCCGACGTATATATATTTTTTTTATTATTCAATTTTCACCCCAAACAAGCCACAGTGCCACTTTGAAGTAGGGGGCTACTATCAGGGACTTAATTAGCGGGGTCATTATAAGGGAGATGAGTAGAAAGATGTTTGTTGACATTACACTTGAACTTCTGCATATCATTGCAGTTGGGAAAGCAGAATCCCGGAAGGGAGTTCCAAAGACCCGCAGTTCTGGGGAAGAAACTATTGGAGTAAAAGGCTTTCTTGCACCTAGGGATCTCTACTGTAAAGGGATGAGACTTAGTAGCTTGTCGGGTTTGTCGGGGGTAGTTACGTCGGGGAGGTACAAGTGTTTGCAGTTCGTCAGAGCATTCACCATTGAAGTATTTGTATATGTATTGTTGAATAAATAATTCAGGTTTATTAAACATCAACAAACTTTCAATTGGTAAATAATGAAATTGATTGTAATTTCAATTTTATTAGCAAGAATAAGAAAATGCGACAACCCATGTTATGTTTAATTCATTGAGAAGAAATAACTGATGCTACTTCTTTTTCTGGGCCACGTGTATTTACGATTTCGCGCTGATAGAAAAATCATCTCGAAAGTTATGTTAAAATTTCTTGCATTATTTTGCATTATAATCATTATAAAATATATATGTATATTTTTTTTTTTACTAAAAAATATAAAATTTGATTATATTTTGTTATATTTAAATTTATTTTATTAGTTGGATGTTAGAAACTCGAATATCTGCGGATTTAGCGAGTTTGCATTATGAAGGGTTCTGATTGGTCAGCCGGGGTCACGTGCCTTTTTCTATTCCAACAGTGCTGCGATAGATTTAAACGGAGATGTTTTTTAGTGAAACTTACATATTTCTTCACACCTACCTCGGCTTCAACATGGATTTAAAATTAACTGCTACATGTTCAGGAAAATAAAATGGGACATCAGCTAAAGGTGTAATTAAATCTCCTGAAGGTAATTATAAAATCATGTTTTTTTATTATTTACATATCCCATCGATCTTGATCGTCCCGTGTTTTTTATTTGAAATTGTTAAAATATGAACGTTATAACTTTAGTTTTTACTGTTAAAAATAGAGAAAAATGACTGACAGAATAAATAAATTAATTAATACCAATCATTAATAAAATACAATATATTTTAGTTTGTATTTAATCAACTTTATTAATCACTGAAAGATTCCGTTGATAATAATTTGTTGTTTTTTTTTCGTCATTAAAATATTTTTTACTTAAAAAGTAATTATCGTTAAATATACATTAGCAAAGCTATGACAAAATATTAATAAAAGGAAAAATTCAACAAAATTTGTATATCAGAAAAAAAAATCGTTAAACTCATATTGAAAAATTGAACAACTTCAAATTAAAAAAATATGAATATTAGTGGTGGGGCAATTAATCGGAATCGTTAATCGTAAGTATCATGCATTTTAGGGCGAACAGGAATCGCATCATTAAGAAAATACCTTAGACTTACGATTCTGTCATTACGATTCTCTTTTTTTTTAAGTTGAACTGTTTGTTTGAAGATTAATGTTATCAAAAACTTATGAAAAAAACGCCATAGAATTTTTCATAACATATTTAATATGACGTTCAAGAATTTTCTTAACTACTTCAAAAGTAATCTTGTGTTTGTATTACTGTACACATAGATTCGAAAAAGTTTTCAAAAAACAAATATATAACAAATAAATGTTATCAAAGGCAAGATAAGTTACTTTTCTACCAAACTGAATATAATTTTCGTGTTTTTATTCACTGTAACATGTTTATTCAGCTAAAAAAACATGCAGTGTTTACCGATGTACTGGAAAATTCAAAATGGCGGCCGACTCTCTCTTAAACACGGTAAGTTCTGGAAAAGGTGTTATAAATGGTAAACTAGACAAAATACTGTTAGAAATTCGCTCAATACATATTACCGTGACATAGGTTGACATATATTTGGCGGGTTTTTAATAGTATTTTGTCTAGTTTATTATTTATAACACCTTTTCTCGAACTTACCGTGTTTAAGAGAGAGTCGGCCGCCATTTTGAATTGTCCAATACATCGGTAAACACTGCATGTTTTTCGAGCTGAATAAATATATTACATTGAATAAAAACACAAAAAATATATCCAGTTTGGTAGAAAAGTAACTTATCTTGCCTTTGATAACATTTATTTGTTATATATTTGTTTTTTGACAACTTTTTCGAATCTGTGTACAGTAATACAAACCCGTAATCTTTATCTTAATGAGTTTTGAAATTTCTTTGAATTTTTTCTTTCTTTAATTCTTTGAATTAATTTTTTTTTTTTTTTTTTTACTTTTAGCTTGCTTATTTTTATATTTCACCATTTCGCTTTTTAGTAATAAATGCTTCTCTACATTAAAAACCGACCTTGTGTCTAACTCTGCCCTCGTGGGGAGGCATTAAATAAGAAGTCATGTGACGGCTTAAAAAAGTTTTTTGACCATAAAAGCATTTCAATACATTTAAACCCTGAAGCATTTCCGCCATGCGCCATTGTCTTTCAAGCCACTACTTGTGTTTCAAGCTTTCAAAAAGAAGAAAAGCGCTTTAAAATAGTAAAAAAAAACTAAAGCTTTTTCGTTTTGGAGTGGAGGTTTCAGGTGCCCCTATTATCCCAAAGAACCAGCTATGTAAACACTTTGCAATATTTTTCAATAATTATTTTTTTTAAATTCTTTATAATCAATTTTTATTTAAAATTAAGAAATTATTTTCTGAAATATTTTGTTTATATGTGTTTACATTTTGTTTTTAAGTAAAATTAAGAAATTAATTTAAAAATATTGTTTATATCCATCTTCATTGCAAAGGGTTACTTTTCAATAGCTTCATTGGTTGTTTACCTAAATTTTCTGTACGAAGCTCGTTTGCGGGTCCTACTTATCTAAGCTGCAACGATTTTTGTTATAATTTTATCTGTTTTTTTTTTTTTTTTTTTTTTTTTTGCCGGAGTTTATGTAATTATTAACATGAAAATTGGTTAAAGTCCAAATGGAATCCTCGCTATTTTTCAATATTTTTTTCAAGTTTAATTATGTTCACGGGACTATAAACCATTTACAAAATTTCGTGGATCCGCTTACTGGTGTTTGCACCAACAATATTGAAGCCTACTGGTCTCGTATTAAAAGAAGACTGAAATACATATAATATATATATTTCTTATTGTTTTTGTATTCTTTTGTTATTTTTATTTTTTTAAATTTGTTGATTATGCACTTATCTTACCGTTATTTTTTAATGGTTTAAGTGCCTCGCCCAATGTTTGAAGAGTTTCTAATTGTTTTTAAAGTCAACATTAGCCCTTGTGGCGATAAACCAAAATAAACAAAAATCCTTAGTGTGTACCTACCATGGAATGTCATAGATCGAAACACAGCGAAATTTTATTAGGTGCTAGTGCACTTATTGATCCGCGCTATTTTTTAATAGTACTTTCAGGTTTAATTATAGTTTTACGATACCTGTTTTTTATTAAATTGTTAGGTGAAAGTACAGAATAGGAACACACGTTAAGAATGGCTTTCTAAATCTCATAGTTTCAGCACGGCTCAATAAGTGCATGAGTACCTTTATTTTTCTTGATTAAAATAAAAACTACTCGATGAGAACATTACTGTTTTTGTTTCAATAATTATTTTTATTCAAAAATAAAAATTCCAATTGTTCAAAACGTGAACATAATTAAACTTGAAAATATTTAAAAATAGCGCGGATTCCATTTTGACTTTAACCAATTTTCCTGTTTATAATTATATAAACTCCGGCAAAAAATATATATTCATAAAAACAACAACAAAAACAGATAAAATCATAACAAAAATCATGCGCAAATTTCAAGCCAAAATAATTAAATAAAAACTAGGTCAAACAGCAAAAATTCTTTCTTTGTAAAAATAATAACTTCTCCCTCAGTCAAACAACGTACAAGATCGGAGCCGATGCGTATTTCACTACAGGTGTAGCATTCGTGTACGTCCGCTCTTTTTCTGATATTTTTTAATATATAAAATAACTCTCGAAATTGATTGTTATTAATTTCATGGTGCATGTTTAATTCATGGTTAAAATATTTGTTATGACGTTTATCTTCAATGAAAAAAAATTTACAAAATAAAAAATCAAATCGTTTTCGAAATTCCCTTAATTGAATTTCCACTTTTTCGCTGTACCAAATTTTTTCGTTACACAAAAGCTTTCGATTATATAAAGGTATATTACAAAACAGCAATTCCACGGGAATCTGAATCGTTAATCAACATTTTCCTGGAATCGGAAAAAAATTTAGAAATCGTCCTAACACTAATAAATATTCAAGCATAAAACTTCCATTTTACTTTTTTGCGAAAATCAGTTTTTATTGAAGCAAAGATTACAACGAACCATTTTCCACAATAATGTATTAAATGAAGGCGCCATGGTAATTTTCAATTTAAAATCTAAATTTCTCATAAAAGTGTCGTTATTAGATGCAATGAGAAATGCAAGGTCAAATATATATAAATCTTTTGATATTTATTAAATCGAATATCTCAAACTATAAATCTAACGGAAGATTTTTACGTATAAAATAAACTTAAAATCAGATATCTGGTAGAAATTTTTTAAAAAGTCAGAAAATAAAAACGCGTGATGATATGAACGGATTTGCGATGCCTGTTGATTTCTGAAACAATATTTTTCTCGCGAGGTTTGTGTTTATTATTTTTAGATAATTTGTTAAAATTATTTGTTTAAAACTATTGAAAATATGATCACAAGAAAATTCCAATTTGATTAGCAGTTTGAAAATGTCCGGAACTTCATTCGCCGATGTTTTGATTTTGATTATGTAAACAATAGAATTCTACTTATCGACAATAAATATTGAAACTAGGAAAATGTCGAAATTATTATAAATAACGAAAGATTAATTCAGTAGATGATGTGCTAAAATCTAGTTTTTACAAAAAAAAAAAAAATGTTAGAAAAATGGAAATATGTATTTACTTGGTAAAAATAGTCGATTCCAGTTACCTCCCTTGGGATCTTGTGAATACAAAATCAAAACATACGATACACATTAAAATCTATAATAATACTGGACTACCCGTGACCCGTTGGGTCAGTATGTTATATTAGCTATGGAATTAAAAATGCATTAAAAATGGAGAAGAAATTAAAAAAAAAGGAAGGCGATGGGTAAATGTCTGTTGTAAAATGCTCTTATGGTCGTCAACGGGTTAAAGTAAATTTGTTTTGAAGAAAATTGCGTTAAAATAACTTAAACGTAATACGGGAAATGAACGATGTAAAAAAAGCAGAAAATATTAACAATTGTTTATCTGGATAATTTAAACGCGAAAAAAATAAAACAATTGGGGCGCTGAAAACGTACACTGTAAAACAATACATTTTATTGGCGCGTCGATCATGTAAAGTTTAAGTAGTGTTTCCCTGTTTGCGCTTCTGAGTATAGACTGTTCACGGGAGGTTTTGTATGCTCCTAGGGCCAAGCTTAGGCCGGTATGGTGTATAGGGTCTAGGCTTTTTATATATGATGTTCGAGTTGATCCATATATGAAACAACCATAACCTAACTTTGAGCGGACTAGTGCTCTGTAAAGTTTAAGCAGTGTTTTCCTGTCCGCACCCCAATCAGTATGTGTTACTACTCTCAAAGGTTTAAAGCTTTGTTACTTTTTTTTTTCCAGATAATTTATGTGTGGGATGAATGTCAACTTTTTATAAAAAAAAAAATCCCTAATAATTTGTACTGGTCAGTAACGGGTATATATATTCCTTCCATGATTAGGACAGGATCATTGTGCATGTTCTTTCGTTTGCAGAAATGCATGCATTTCGGGGGGGGGTTCTCGGAAATTTAAATCTATTTTCTTCCGTCCATTTCATTATTTTGTTTAGGCACAATTGAAGTTTCCTTTCGATTATGGGTATATATTTCGATCTGCAACATATTAAAGAGTCATCCACATATAGGGAGCAATCTACCCCAGGATTAATTTTTTTACATAGTTATTTATTCGATTATTGAACAGGGTCTTGAGATACTCCATTTTCTTTTTCCTTCAAATCCGAGAGGGTTGTGGCAACTTTTACTCTGAACAGTCTATCTTTTTTTAGAAAATTATCAATAAAAATTGGCATTCTACCTTTTAGTCCAAGCTCCTTCAGATCTTTTGTAACACCATACTTCCATACAGTATCATAAGCTTTTTTAATATCAAAGAACACTGCTGTTAGATGTTCCTTCCTTAGAAAGGCCTCTCTAATGAAGGTTTCCAGTCTTACTAGATGGTTCATTGAGCTTAGATTTTTCCTGAATCCTGATTGAAATTCCGTGAGAAGGTTCTCTGTTTCGAGGAACCAAATTAGTCTTGTTTATAATCCTTTCCATGGCTTTACAAATGCAGTTAAGGCTGTTGGCCTGAAATTAAATGAATCTGAAGCGTTACTTAATTGGGATTAGGTGTTTGAGTTTTCAGATTTAGGGATTGGTATTATTGTGGCCTCTTTCCATGTCTCAGGTACGTTTTCACTGGACCATATAATGTTGAAAATTTCAAGTAAATATTTCATTGAGGTTTCTGGAAGTTTTTTGAGGATTTCGTACGGAATTTCATCGGGCCCTGTAGTTGTGTCATAGAATTTAGTTAGAGATTCTTTTAGTTCAGACAAGGTAAGAGGTTGATTGTATTTTTCAGTATTTTCTGATTTAAATTGGATCTTCTTTTTTTCTTCTCTTTTAATGTTTTTGAATTTCTCTGTTTGTTTGTCGCATGATGAGATTCTTGATAAATTATCTGCCAGGTTATTGGAAATGTCTTTTTGATCTGTGAATATTTTGTTGTCTTTAGAAATGTGAGATATTGGTGTACTACCACATTTTCCTTCTATTTTCCTCGTCATATTTCAAACCGTTTTTGCCTTGGTATTCACATTAATTTTGGATATATAATTTCTCCATATTGTTCTTTGGGATCCTTTTCTGATTCGTCTGGCTTTTGTTCTGTTGTTTTTGAAGAAATCCAGGTTTTCGATTGTTGGGTTCTTTTTGAATTTTCTTAAGGCAGTTCCCTGAGCTCTGATAGCTTTCCTACATTCTTTTGTGAACCAAGGTTTGTTGTGAATGTTGGTTTTAGTTGTTTCCGGTATGGTATTATTTGCTATGATTGTGCGCGTTTTAATGAAGTAGTTCAAATGGTCATCTTCATCGTTCTTTTCGGTTATTAATTGATTTCCTCACTGTTCCCGGAAGTCTTCCCAATCTGCTTTATGTAGGTTTCATTTGGGTGCTTTTTGTTCAGTACTAGTACTTAGACTTTCCAGAATGATTGAGAAATGGTCACTCCCACAGGTGTTATCGTATACTCTCCAATCATAGTATATTATATGGATGGGTCACATAGGGTAAGGTAAATGGCGGTGAAAGTACCTGTTGCCGGGTACATATAGGTATAGTTTTGATTATTAAGGAGGCATAGATTATTTTTGTTTATTATGTTTTCTATTTATTTTCCTTTTTTTTATTTGTCTCTTTACTTCCCCATATTACATTGTGACTGTTGGGGTTTCCCAGCAGAATAGATGGTTTAGGGAGTTGTTTTATTAATCGAGTTAATTCAGTTTCATTGATTGTATCTTTTTTTTTTTTGGGGGGGGGGTAGATTGAGCAAAGTGTTATGGTTCTATGTAGAGTCAATGTAACTGCAATTACTTGCAAGTTTGTGTTTATATTTATTTGTCTTTGGTGGGGGGGCTTCGTTCTTCACGAGTATTGATGTGCCTCCAGAAGCTCTGTCCATATCTTTGTTTATGTAGTTGTAAGATGTGTAGTGTTTTATGTTGATAGTATTATTTTCTTTCAGGAAAGTCTCCTATAGGCAGACAATTGTTGGGCTTATGTTTGTTAATAATAATAGTTCATTTCGGTTTGCTTTTGTCGCTCTGATGTTCCATTTTATTATTTTGTGGGTCATTTGGAGTTGTTCTACGTTCATTTTCTTGGCTCTTCTTCAGAGCTGCTGATGTCAGAGACATCAGAGTGTGAGCTTTTTTGGTAGTTTGGTGTTTTTGTGGGAAATAAGCCATATTATGATTTCATTTTTTTTTTCATCATCTTTGCTCCCCACTCGCCTCGGAGCCCTATATGGGAAGTGCCTTGGGGGGAAACTCCTTCACCCAACCACAACAGGGATATAAAGATGATATACTCGATTTACGTGATATCTTTCATGAGCACCTGTTTTCCTTTGATATTACTATGGAGTACGTAGTAATTAAACGGGTTTTGTAGCCATGTCATAGATATTTCACTTCGTCGATTGACCCTCAGCTACCGCTTTTCACCATATATTAGGAAATAGTTGTTATTTGTGGAGAAGGGATAGGCATATTGTGTTAATGATAGATTTATGGGGTGGACAATATATGGTGGGGCTTGACGTGACCAGCCGATTGGTCGGATCGGGCCCTTCCAACCGCCCGTCTAAAACCTGACCTCCAAGTCTCTCAACCACCAGGATCCCGTCCTAAAGATATTATAGGTCACTACCTACGACCAACAGGTAGCCCCACTGAGGGACTTCTACTCTCTGCAGGGGGTAGTCGGGATATTCTGATGCCCTGCCGACAGGGTCAAGGTGAATCTGATCAGATTTCGAAGAACAATTTTTAATAGAATATATATTTTTTTCGGTTTCTATTTAACCCATAGTTGGGACCCTAACAGGTACTACCACTCCAGGTCAGAGTGGACTTGGGAGCAATGGCAATTAAAGAGTGGATCCACGCTCCCAAAAGCCCGCAAACCGGGGCTTCGCCATCGGATATTGTTTAAGGTCATATCGAGATCAGGGAAGTAGGGAAGGAAAAAGAAAGGAGGGAAAGGGGAAGGGGTTGTTGTTTTTGTAGAACAGAATTGTTTTACAAAAGAGAATAGAAAACAGAAACAGAAAGCGATGTAGATGCATTTCGTCTCGGAAAGCCAATAGATAACCTGGTCTGGTAATACCAGGACTAGCAAAAGATCTAGCTAATTTGCATATTCTTTTAAACATTCATTTTAATTAATTCCCTATTAGTTTTTTCGGTTTTCTTAAGGGATGATCATCTTTAGTTAACTAATACGTGTAATTATATTCATGCAGATATTCTACATGATTTATACTTGCATAATATTTGCGTAAAAAATGTACAGTAAACACAAAATTGTTTCCACGTAGTTATGTATATATTTTTGTTTAATCTATCTATCTATATATCTATAAAGTGAACGTTCTGTGTGTCTGTGTACAGTTCCCTACGCTATAACCTTGTCAATTTTTAGTCTACAGACTCGAAATTTTATATAGGGGTACTGAGATTTGGGAAAATCGATGTGATCGGTTTTCGGCCAGAAATTTGGCTGTTAAAAGGTCAAAGTTCAACGAATTGACCTTTGAGAACTCTACCAAACTCCTCCCACAATTTGTGGTATAAACACTTGAAATTTTAGATATAAGTTTCTTGGACATGGATCTAACTTATTAGTTCGATTTGATCCCAAAACAATAAATGTTACCGTGCCATAATAGGGGTCAAATTTAAAAAAATTGACCGTTTTTTTTGTGTGCTCAGCATACACCTCCAAACACCCGGGCAACGCCTGGCACCCATGCTTGTATATCTATAAAAGTGAACGTGTCTGTGTATCTGTGTACATTTTCCTTCGCAATAACTCTGTCAATTTTCAGTCTGCAGCCTCAAAATTTGATATACAGGGTACTGAGATTTGGGAAAATCTATGTGATCGGTTTTTGGCCAAAGAATTGTGTCTTAAGCGGTCAAAGATCAACGAGTTGACCTTCGAGAACTCTACCAAACTCCTCCCACAATTTGGGGGGTCTAAACACTTGAAATTTTAGATATAGGTTCCTTGGACATGGATCTAACTTAAAAAATCAATTTGAACCTAAAACAATAAATGTTAAGGGGTCATAATAGGGGTCAAATTTTTAAAAATTGACAGTTTTTGTTTTTCGTTTATTTGTTTCTCAGCATAAACCTCCAAAAACCCGGGCAACGCCGGGCGTAAATGCTAGTCTATATATCTGTAAAAGTGAAAGTGTTTGCCTGTCTGTCTGTATACATTTCGCTACGCTATAACTGTCAATTTTTAGTCTACAGGCTCTAAATTTGATATACGGGGTTCTGAGATTTGGGAATATCTACGTGATTGGTTTTCAGCCAGAAATTTCGCTGTTAAAGGGTCAAAGTTCAACGATTTTACCTTTGAGAACTCTACCAAACTCTTCGTACAATTTTGGGTCTAAAATCTTGACATTTTAGATATAGGTTCCTCGGAAATGGATCTTACTTAATAACTTGATGTGAGCCCAAAACAATAAATGTTAAGGGGGTCATAATAGGGGTCAAATTTAAAAAAAAATGACCTTTTCTTTTCTTTTTTTTTTAGCTCAGCATACACCTCCAAACACGCGGGCAACGCCGGGCACCAATGCTAGTATATCAATAAAAGTGAACGTGTCTGTGTGTGTCAGTGTGTGTACATTTCCCTACGCAATCACCTTCTCAATTTTCAGTCTACCGACTCGAAATTTGATATACAGGGTACTGAGATTTGGGAAAATCTGTGTAATTCGTTTTCGGCCAAAAATTTAGCTATTAAGATGTCAATATTCAACGATTTGACCTTGGAGAACTCTACCAAACTCCTGCAACAATTTTGGGTCTAAACACTTGAAATTTTAGATATGTTCTTGGACATGGATCTAACTTTATAACTCAATTTAAGCCCCAAAAAATAAATGTGAGGGGGTCAAAATAGGGGTCAAATTTAAAAAAAAAATTACCTCTGCGGCTTCTACCAAATTACTCAGACAATTTCTGGTCTAAACATTTGAAATTTTTCATAAAGTGTATTCAGAGATAGGGTAAGCTTTTTAATGTGTTTGGGTCCAAAATTTTTAGTTACCAATATATATAAATGTATGTTTGTATGTATGTTTGCATGTGTACCTTAAACTTTCGACAGAAGCGACGGATTTTTACAAGATCAGTATCGTTTTAAAGTTCGACTTTTCAGACGACAAATATCAAAAAATTGGCAAAATCATTAATATCTTCAACTTATTATGGGCACTTTTCTACAAGGAGGGGTCGCTTTTTTTTTTTTATTGAAAGTCATCCTCTCCTTTCTATTGCCTAGCCTTAATTAAAAACTTCCTCACTTCTGGTTTGGCGGTGGTCGTAACGACAAAGACGTCAGGTTTTCCCCCGTTCTTTTCCTCCTTTGCGGTACAGGTTCGAGCCTACCTTTCTACTACCACTTTTTTTTTTTTTTTTTTTTTTTTTTTGCTCAACACACACATCCAAACACCCGGGCAACGACAGGCTGAAATGCTAGTATAGATAAAGATAAAATATTTACTACAGATAAAATGTAATTAGTAGGAATTTGTCACCTAGGGTGAAATGCGTAGGAAAACGGCTTCATTAAAACAAATCAGATACGACACCACCACAACCGTAAGAGAAATAATAACAAGGAGGATTATGTCATGAGGCTAAATATTACCTAACTTCTGATAAGGGCAAGATAATCCCTGGGAGTATGAGATCTTGGACAGAGAACAGATACAAAAATGACCCCGACCGAAAAGAAAAAAAAGGAGGTAATTCATATGAAAATTTTATCACAATGCACTAAGTGATTTTACTGCATTAAAGGAGAATATCATCTGTGGAAGAGCTGGTATAATAATAAAAGAACAGATACTACACTACTTTCCTAACGACTCCTTAAAAAGGTAGGAAATAATTCATAGGAGGAAGATATAATGAAAACAGAATCGATACTACACAACACACACACCTGAAGTTAAAAATTCAACTAGTGTATTAGCCTGAAATATTATATAAATTAGTGAAAAATTAAAAAAAAAGTAATAGTTTACTTTGAGACAGAGATACCAATTTTATTTACCTAAGGGTATTTTCAGATAAGTTATATTTTTACAATATAATACATATTGAAAGGTCTATACATTATTAAAAAACTAAACATTTGTTTTATTAATATTATTGTTTTTATGATATTTTTGTTTTAAAAAATTAAATTTTTCGTTCCTCTTTAATATGTAATTTAATAAGTTTTTTTTTTACTAATAGCTGACAAATCTGTTTTTAATGAATCTGTTGGGAATGAAGCTGCGTATTCAGAATATAAAAATTCAACATTAAAGGAAAATACGTTTTCTTGTGCTGGTGGTAAGTAATTGATACCCACAAAATCGATTTTTTCTTGGACTACCATGGGTGCCCGGCGTTGCCCGGGGGTGTGGAGGTGTGTGTTGAGCAAAAAAAAAAAGTGGTAGTAGGAAGACAGGGACGAACCCGTACCGCTTAGATGGAAAAGAATGTTACGACCACCGCTAAACCGGAAGTGACGTAGGTTTAAATTAAGGCAGACAATCGAAAAGAGGGAATGACTTTCGAAAATATCGGCGAAAAAAGCGACCCCTCCCTGTAGAAAAGTGCCCATTGGAGGGTGAAGAAATTAATGTTTTCAGCCAATGTTTCGGTATTTGTCCTCTGTAGGGTCGAGCTTCACAAAGATACTGATTTTGTGAAAATCCGTCGCCTCTGTCGAAAGGTTTAGGCAGACATGCAAACATACATACATTTGTATATCGATATCTCACATTTTCGACCTAAACCGATTAAAAAGCTTGCCCTATCTCTGAATACCCTTTATGTAAATTTCAAATGTTTAAACCAGAAATTTTCTGAGTAATTTGGTAGAGACTGCAGAGGTCAATTTTCTTAAACTTTGACCTTTATTATGAACCCACAAAATTTATGGTTTCAGGCTCAAATCAAATTATTAAGTTATATCCATATCCGAGGAACCTATATCTAAAATTTCAATTGTTTATACCAAAAATAAACGGAGCCGTTTGGTAGAGTTCTCAAAGGTCAAATCGTTGAAATTGACTCCTTAACAGCCAAATTCCTGGTCGAAAAAAGATCACAAAGATGTTCTCAAATCTCAATACAATGTATATCAAATAACGAGTCTGAATACTTTAAATTGCAGAGTTATTGCGTAGGGAAATATAGACCGACAGACACACAGACACTTTTACTTTGATAGATATATAGATTAATTAATTGAATATTAACACTTAAATTTATGCCTTATTTAATCATGGGACATTCCTGAATTACATGTTAATTCATAAATACGATAATGAGGAAATATTAACAAATTACATATCAATACTTAAATGTGTATGAATATGAATTGGGCAATATTTTTTGTATATTTCAGCTAGCAGAATAAACGTTAATAATCGGAAATATTTAAAAAACGAGAAAATCCGAGGAAAGAAAATTCCACAATAAGAGGAAATCCGAGAAAAGAAAATTGGATTTCAATACTGATGAAGACGACATTACTGACCGATTGAACGGACTACATCTACAAGAAAAAAGAAGGAAGAAAGGTCCGGAAGTTCTTTCTGCAGATTGTTGTAAGATATATGTTTAATATCAAAATATCATACATTTTGAACATGTTTTTTATGTATTTAACAATGCGTTAAGGATGATAAATTACATATTAAGAGTTTAATATATTTATAATTATAAGTTAGTCAATTTCATATTAATACTACAATAATTTTATAAGACAGTTAAAATACTTATTATAAAAATATGTTTATAATACATGAATTACATGTAAAAATTTAAATATTTTAGTAAGTTATATATGAATTTTAAAGTACGTTAATAATGATTCAGTGATGAATTACATATTTATATTTAATTTAATGATGAAACATTAAAAAATTAAATATTTATACTAAAATATAATATATTTTAGTACAAATATTTAATTTTCCAATGTTTCAATGTTCCAATGATAAGACATTATATTAACAAATTACATATCAATACTTAAATGTGTATGAATATGAATTGGACAATATTTTTGTATATTTCAGATAGCAGAATTGACGTCAATAATCAATATTGTTTAAACAATGAGAGGAAAGCCTCGAAGCGAAAATTCTACACTGATGAAGTTGACATTGCTGATCGTTTGAACGGAGTAAATCTAGAAGAAAAACGAAGGAAGAAATATCCGGAACTATTTTATACAGACTATTGTAAGATATATGTTTAATATCAAAATATACATTTTCAACATATGATTTTATGCATTAGCACTAAACACCACGTTAATGATAGTCAATTACATATTAAGAGTTCAATATGTTTATGATAATATTAATACTTCAATAGTCTTATACGACATTAGTTAAAATACGTATATTTATTAAAATATGTTAAAAATGACTAAATTACATGTCAATACTAAAATATTTTTAGTAAATTATGTGTATTTTCAATTAGGTTACAAATGATACATATATGTATTACATTTATATTTAGTTTAATGATGAAACATTGGCAAATAAAATATTTTTACTTAAATATATAAATAAGACATCATAAATTTGGATCATCTTTGTCTATTTCAGATTGCAAAAAAAGAAGAAAAACGAAGGAAAAAATGTCCGGAAATAATTTTTGGAGATTCTTGTAAGATATGTTTAATATCAAAATACCATACACTTTCAATATATCTTTTTTATGTATTAGCATTAAACACTACGTTAATGATGGTCGATTACATATTAAGCGTTTAACATGTTTATGATAATACATTAGTAAATTTCATATTAATACTTCAATAATTTTATAAGACAGCTAAAATACTCATTATTAAATTATGTTTATAATAACTAAATTACATGTCAATACTTAAATAGTTTTTTTAAGTACGTTAATAATGATACATTAGTGCAGTGCATATTTATATTTAGTTTAATGATGAAACATTGGAAAATTAAATATTTATACTTAAATATATTAATGATAAGACATTATAAAATTAGATATTAATGTTTAAATACGTAAATAATGAGATGTTAGTAAATTACATATGAATATTAAAATATGTTAATAGTGAGATATTAGTAAATTACATATTAATACTTACATACTTTCATAATGAGACAACAGTAAATTACATGTTAATATTAAGACATTTGTAATGATGAATTGTTAAATTTCATTTTAAATCTTAAATATTTTATTGATGAGGTAATAAATTATGTAACAATTTTCATATTGAAATATTAATGAGCCATTATTAAATTACATATTACTACTTAAATATGGAATTAGTAGACATTAGTAAATTACATAACTATACTTAAATATATACGTCATTTTTATGATGGAGCATTAGTAAATTACATTTTTTTCTATAACTACGACAATAATGAAAGATTAACAAATTACATATTATTACTTACATATGTTGATTTTTACTAGTAAATCACATATCAATACTTAAATGTGATAATAAGATATTTGCAAATCAAATATTAATACTTAAATCCTTTAACGATAAGACAGTAGTAAATGAAATATTAATTCTTTAATATGTTGTTGATGAGGAATTAGTAAGTTATATATTAATACTAACATAAGACAATTATAAGATATTAATAAATTGAATATTAATAATTAAATACGATAATGACGGGATATTAGTACATTACATATTAATAATCACATACGTTAGTTATGAGATATTTGTGAATTACATATTAATATTTAAATATATATATGATGAGAAATTTACAATCGTTATACGATGCGTTAGTTTTAACAAATTCATATGCAAATGCGTATAAGTATTGCGGTTAACAGATTTTAAATAATGTTTTGTATGTTAATATGTAATCAACATTAATTCAGTAAATAATTAGTTAATTTAATAATTATTTAGATAATTTTTATTATAATACAATGATGAGACATTGGTCAAATACATGTTAAGAATTCAATATGTTTATGATAATATATCAGTAAGTATCATATTAATACTTTAATAATTTAATAAGACATTAGTAAAATATTTATTATTAAAAATATGTTAATAATTACTAAATAACATGCCAATACTTTTATATGTTAATGATGAGACGTTAGTAAATTATGTGTGTATTTTAAATTAAAGGATATGATTAAATAAATGTGTTTCGTATCTGTCTTAGTAGGGTGTTTATATGTACACAAATTTCATTCAATAAATAATTAGTTTAATTAATTATTTGTTTAGATGAATCAGAAGTCGGTTATTTTGTGTTCTTGTAGGGTGATAACGATAGGGCAAGTTTAAATCTCAATTTCCCAAAAGAAAAGCATTTAAACAATTTATAAACTCATTTGAATGACTCTGAAATAAAATATCGTTATTCTTTTATATTTACTGTTCGTATATGATTTTATTGTTCGTTTCATATACGTAAATGTGATTAAATCATTGTTTTTATTTGTATGAATATAAATTGGACAATATTTTTTGTATATTTCAGATAGCAGAATTGACGTCAATAATCAGAATGATTTTAACAAGGAGAGGAAAATCGCAAGACGAAAATTGAACTTTTAACATTGAAGTTGACGACATTGCTGATCGTTTGAACGGTGTAAATCTAGAAAAAATAAACGAGAAAAAAATGTCCGATTAAAAGTCAAGCAAGAAAGGCCGAACGAAGACTATTTCGCCGGATTACCGTGCGGAAATTGAAAAACATGAACCATATGGATAGCTCATTACACAAATATATTTTAGTAAGCAACTTTTAGAAAACTGAGAGAAAAATATTGCTTGATTTTTAAAATGATTATCAAAATTCTGGAGAAAGAACTTTTCTTAGATTTTACTCCAAAACTTATTAAGATAATTCCCACGTTTTTATTCCTTTTTTACTAACTTTCAACCAATTTTATTTTAATCGTTTGCTGATTATTAGAAACAACTTTATTTTTCAGCATTTGGTAAAAAATAGAAAAGCACATTCATCGATATTTTTATTGCATCAATTTTTACTAACCTCAATCGATTCAATACATTCTATATAATTTTTCCTATTTATTTATTTTTTTTTAGTTTGTGTATGTTTGAAATAACGATAGGATATAATGATCGGTATATTTTATAAACCGAAATATACTTTGCAATATTAATGTCAGAATTAAGATTTTAAGAACAAATAAGTGTTTTCTATCATAACTGATTTAATCAATGCCGACCTGTAATTGAATTAATTTAAGTTTTTATCAAATAAAGAATTTGAAATTGAAAGTTTAGAAAATAGTTATTAATCTATTTGCTTAGATTGAATATTTATTTTTATTTTTTAATGATTTTACAAAAATACTTGAATAGAGAATAACATACAGTGAGGAAATTGAATTAAAAATTTACTGTTCGAATATGATTTTATTTTTCGTTTCATATACGTAAATGTCATTAAATTATTGTTTTTATTTGTATGAATATTATGTATTTTAAATTAAAGGATATTACTTTTGTTAAATATATTTGATTCGTATCTTTTTTAGTTGGGTGTTTATATGTACACAAATTCAATACATAATTAGTTTATTTAATGATTTGTTTATAAATATCAGAAGTCAATTATTTTGTGTTTTTACGGTGATAACGATTGGGCTAGTTTAAATCTTCAAACGATTTCGCACAAGAAAAGCATTTAAACAATTTATAAACTCATTTGAATGACTGTGAAATAAAATATCGTTATTCTTTTCTATTTACTGTTCGTATATGATTTTATTGTTCGTTTTCATATACGTAAATGTCATTAAATCATTGTTTTCATTTGTATGAATATAAATTGGACAATATTTTTGTATATTTCAGATAGCAGAATTGGCGTCAATAACCAGAATGATTTTAACAAGGAGAGGAAAATCGCGAGACGAAATTCTGATAAAGTTGACGACATTGCAGATCGTTTGAACGGAGTGAATCTGGAAAGAGAGGCCGAACGAATACTATTTCAGTGGAGCACAGAAATTGAAATACCTAACAAATATCGATCGCTTTTCACGCGTATATTTTTACGTAAAAGACTTTCGTAAAATTGAGAGAAAAAAATTATGTAATTTTTTAAAATGATTATCAAAATTTTGGAGAACTTTTTCAGATTTTTGTTTCACACATTTTTACTAACATTTTTTTACTAATTTTTTTTTACTAACATTTTTTTACAAACTTTTTTTACTAACATTTTTTTACAAACTTTTTTTACTAACATTTTTTTACAAACTTTTTTTACTAACATTTTTTTACAAACTTTTTTTACTAACATTTTTTTACTAACATTTTTTTACTAACATTTTTTACTAACATTTTTTTACTAACATTTTTTTACTAACATTTTTTTACTAACATTTTTTTTACTAACATTTTTTTTACCAACTTTATTTACCAACTTTATTCACCAACTTTATTTACCAACTTTATTTACCAACTTTATTCACCAACTTTATTCACCAACTTTATTCACCAACTTTATTCACCAACTTTATTCACCAACTTTATTCACCAACTTTATTCACCAACTTTATTCACCAACTTTATTCACCAACTTTAATGAAATCATTTGCTGACAATTAGAAACAACTTATTTTTGTCAACATGTTTTAAAAAATAGAAAAGTACATTCATCGACATATTTTGTGGCTTTTTATCGATATTTTTATTTCATTTTTTTTACTAACCCCAATCGATTCAATCCATTCTGTAGTATGTTTTCCTCTTTTATTTCATTTTTTGTCTGTGTATGTTTTAAATAACTGTAGTAATACAAACATAGATATAGTTTATAAACCGAAATATACTTTGTAATTTTATGCCAGAATAAAGATTTTAAGAAGAAATAAAAATTATTATTTTCATCATAATAAATGATTTAGTCAAGGCTGACCCGTAATTGAATCAACTTTAGCCTTTATTATCGATTGAAATTAATTATTGATTTAAATTTTAGAAAATAGTTATTAATCTAAAAGCTCTTGTTGTCAGTTTTCAATAAAAGTCAGTTCAATTATTATTTAATAAATAATTAGACTTAATTTTTTTAAGACACAAAATTTATCGAAAAAATATTGATTAAACTGTTTATAATTTGAAAACAAAGTTAATCTTTTTAATTTAATTTTTTACTAACCTTGAACTATTCAACCAATTTTAACTAATTTGCTTGGACACAATTTATAATAAAATAGATTTTTTGCAGACATTTTCTTTCAGATATATAAAAAAATTCGCTTTACTAACCTTAAGCAACTCAACCTATTTTATCGTATTATTTTCTTAGATTGAATATTTTTCTTATTTTTAAGGATTTTCCATGAATATAGAAATAGAGAATAACATACAGTGAGGAAATCGAATTTAAAATGACATTTTAATGGAAAAAAATTAGAAATTAGAGATAAATTCAAAATTGTAATAATTGATTTGAATATATTTTGGATTTATCCGACGACTTTTCTCATTTTGAGTGTGATTTTCACAACGGTTTGGTCGATGTAATCTCCGATCTTCTCCAGGTGTATCTTGTAGAACTCGGGAATTTAGACGGAATCCCAAACGAATACCTTTATGTACTTCACGAGAGTAGATGGTCTTTGTCCATTAGCCATGACCGGATCGAAGTGCTTAGTAATTTGAAACTGTATTTTTCAGTCCTTACACTGACAATTGAACATTCAATTTTCAGACCTGAAAATGTCACAAGTTCAATCGACCACAAACGTTGTGAAAATTACACTCAAGATGAGATCAGTAGTGATATATATCATAATAATATGAATAACCTCTCCTCATCTCAAAAAATTAAGAAACCTCATTAATCTTAATCTTTGAATAAATTTGATGTATAAAAATTTTGATGTATTGATTAATAATTTTATTTCATGTTGAAAATAAAATCTGTGTTTTTTTTTTCAAATTTTGTTTTGTTCTCTGTTCATTTTTCACATTGTATTGTATTTGTATGTTTTAAAATATATGTACGTATTCAAATCTTTTAAATAAAGAAAATTCATGTCTCAAATAAATCTGTTGTTGGTACTTTCTTTAATTAAAAAAAATTAATCAAAATTTTCATTTTCAAATAGTCGGAATTGTTTGGAAAAAGTTTTCAGTTTATTTATTTTCAAAATATTACATTGCAAAAACTAGAATTGCATTATATATAGATACTAAAAAATTAAATCTCATAAAGAGTAGAGAAATATCACAACATGTTTGCAATAATATTATGTCTCTTTACCAATATATATGATATAATTCAGCTAATAATTATGCCTTGATTCCTTTTTTAGTTAATTTAATTGATGGAACTTTAGAAGATAAGACGATTTTACAATGATTTGTAAATGTCATAATAAACAATAATTTTCCACTGTGATACTTGATTAGAATATAATAAAATTATGTATCGAATAAATCGATTGTTCAAACTCACTTAAGAATCTGAGATATGCTCAACATGTTTGTAATTATTTTGAAAAAAGTTTTAGTCTATGATTTTTTGTTATATTTTTTTATATATTTTAAACAAGTTCAATAAGTGCTAAACAATGTTGGCTTTGTTTATGTTGATTTCGTTTTGACGGTTTTTCATAGACGTTAAAATTTACATCGAAAATTTCAAATACTTTCGTGTTTTTGTAAAGTTTACCCTAAGTTTTAATAATGAAGAGGATACATATAACCTAAATTACATTTTCTTTTGAGTATTTACACTCGTTTATGATAAGAACATAGAAGTACAACGTCTTAATTAAAAAATTTCAGAATTGCATTGAATTTTGTTTTTTAATGTTAGAATCAAAATAATCTAATGGATTAATGTATTGAAATAAAGTTGTCGGATTGAGTATCAGTATATCCTGATGTTAATTATTAAAAGACGTCAAATAAATCTGTCGTAGAAAATTTCTTTAATCCAAAAAAATGAATAAACAATTTGATGTACAAACACTTGTAAATGCTTGAAAAAAACTTCTTTCAATGCAAAAGTGAAAATGTATAAACGACAAATAATTCTGACGTCATCAAACATTACATTTGCTAATGTCGTGTTTGATATCGTGACGTAAGGATTATTTGATGTCATCAATCTGTGACCAAACAAATAGTTGTTTTTCACATCTCTTCATTGGAACATTGCAATCCGACTGAACACGCACAATCGTATATACACATATGTGACTTTTCTTCTATACAGCTCAGAGTCGTCGAAATCGATGTGAGAGTCTATCATAACATTTGCTTATTCAAACAGCTTAATTCACAAAATGTATTGCTTGTAGTATTTAGAATCCTCTAACAACATCTTAAGTGTTATTTTCATTTATCCACCGACCTTCTACCAGTAAATAGAGTAATTCGTAAAATTGTAAAAGTATATGTTTCTGGGGTTGCAGGTTCGATATTATTAAACGCCACAAACAAAACTTACTATTGCGAATTATTCAGATTATTCATAACAGAGAGCATAGCATGTTACTTTCGTGATTTAAATAAAAGATCCCGTTAGAAATTACGTGTACATTCGAAAGTTCGAAAGAGAGATTCCCGAGTTTGACAAGATACATACGAAACAACTACTGGAAATGAGAAGTGTAAGATAAACTAAACTAAATGTTAAATACATTTTCCACAAATTAATTGAATAGAGAACATCAACAGGAGGATTTGTTTTTCTTTAATCAACGAGGGTAAATGCTCTCGTTCTGTCAGCCATGACTTAGTAAAAGTCATATGCAAAAGTCTTAAGCAATTGGCAATTGTATTTTGAGTGTAATCCGTACTGATGAGGAGCCATAAAAAATCACAATAATGTAAATTTTTAACTGAATTTTTCGGAGTACTTTTCCACTACGCCACGCTCTGTTCGAAATTCCGTGCAGATTCCAGGTTGACTGAAAGATTCCTGAGATCGACAGACTACACTAAACAATTGTATTTTGAGTGTAGTCTGTACTGAGGATGAGCCATCAAAAATCACAAATTACTTCTCCACTACGCCACGTTTTCTTCGAAAAACGATTTCGACCGAAAGATTCCCGAGATCGACAGACAGATCACAGAGTTTGACCAGATACAATAGGCAAACATCGCATGTTACATACTTCGAAACGTCGTTAAAAACAACATTTAAGAAAACATCACTAATAAGTAGAATTAATCCTAATCTCAAATATTAAAAAACATATTTTTAAAACTTTGTTCTTAACAGAGATTGATATGATCATACGTAGAAAACAATATTTTATTAATTATGAATCTGATTCTTTTCAAACCGCTTCTATAATATAACGTTTAAATAAATATTGTCAGTGTTTAATGGCCAGTTATTTACTTATTTAACGTATTTGTATGAGATTTCAGCTTATTATTAATTCCAATATATAAAATACAACGACTTATTGAGTTTTTAAAATGTTACAAGGAAACTTAAATTTTGTTCACACTTGTTGAAATTTACTAAGCTAAGATCGTATTATTTTATTCAAAAAATTGATTAAAAATATTTATGATGAGACAAAAACTGTCATTTTTATATAGTTGGTAAACATCGACATAAATGAATTCTTGGAGTATCTTTATTATTCTGATTAATCTTAGATATTTTTCACTGACTTTCATCTTGTGTTACTTTTTGAACTTCGAAATATGCATGTAGAATTTAATTGTCTGTGCGTTTTTTTAGTAAAAAAATGCTTAATTTACTAGTGAAATTTTGTTCTCGTTCTGTCATTCTTACTTGGTAGAGGACTTCATTAATTCCTAATCGTATTCGAAAATTAAATAAATAAATACAACTATGAAAAACTGTATATATATACATACATACATATATATAACTATACATATATATATATTATGTATATGTACACACATACATTCATACATACTTAAATGAGTATATACACACATACATATATATAACTGTATATATTTATACATACATATATATTATGTATATATGCTCACATGTATACATATATATGCCGATTGCCTTTTTTATTGTGTCTAACTTCTTTGGTACGAAATATCTATATATACTTTGCCTTTTATTTTTATGCGTTTTACTTCTTTTGATACGAGTTACTATTGATACATAGCCTATATCCAGTCCTTTTAAAATCGATTTATTAATACAGATATTAAAAAGTATATATATTAATACATATTCATATATAAATGTATATCATTTGCCTTTAGTTTTATGTGTCTAACTTCTGTGGTACGAATTATTCTTGATATATATATTACTATTTACTATTTATATTTATGCACCTATTTTCTTTAACTGTGACTTATTACATAATACATTTATAGTCTTTTTCAAATCGATTCATACAATAATACAGATCTAAAAATTTAGTAAATTTATATAAATATATTATTTTATTGTGTCTGGCTTACTTATCCTATATATAATATTTGGATTGTAGAGACTCCCTTCTGGACCAAATTACCGTCGGTTTGCAAAAACAGATGACGCATACATATTTATTGTGTCTAAGCTATTATCCACTACATTAAGTAACTTTACAACTTCATAATAGACAGATTTAGGCCTTATAATATAATCCTACATTCCATCCTAGGAGATAAATCATCAGGATCGCAAAAATATATAATGGACGTTGTTGTTATTTTTCCTTCTAATTAAAAAGTGCTATTCCCGCTCCCAGTCCACAGATGGGGGTATTCTTTATTATTGTTATATATGGAGGTTCAGCCTTATTTGGGGCTCATATACTTATACACATACCATAATTGTTCTTTTTCCTGATCCTCCAAAATGATGATGATGTATTCCTCCTCACATTTAACAAAATCTCATTTATTGACAACTAACTACCCCATTAAAAAAACTATAGCGTGATACATATTTTGTGTTTAACTCCACTGAAACATGTATGCACATATGTAACTGATAATGTTTGTCTAATAAATAGACTATATGTATACATATATATAGGTGGGAAAATAGTTTGCTTAAAGCATTGCTCCTAACTAAATATGGAAGAGTATTAGAAGGTAATAGAGATGCTAGAAACCTGATATTGAAGTGATCCAATTCAATGGCTAGGAGGAGGTGTTAACGACTTCTGACAAACAACGATACTCGTTAGTAAGTAGTCGACCGAAAGTATAATGTAAAAACAATATTGACCGTTATGTCTGTATGTGGAGGGTGATGAACCTTTTTATATATTTTCGGGTGTGGCTAAACTCAAATGATGAAAAATGCATGTGTTTTGCTAAATAAAAGTGATGATAACAAATGCGAGGAGGTAATAAACTTTGATATTTTTTTACCGGAGCAGGGTGTAAAAATCTAATGATAGAAAATGATTAGAGAGAGATTGAAGGCGAGAGGGAGAGAGAGATGACGACGACGAAATAAAGACAGAATAAACAAATTTATATGTTCATCAACGTTTCGTCTTTATTGTTAGACTTATTCTGTATGAATAAAGGCGAAACGTTGATGAACGCATAAATTGGTTTGTTCCTTATTATCTCAGTAAAAAATCCAAATCTGCAAAATAGAATTTACTGCAAATTATTTTTTGTTTTGTTTTGTTTTGTTTCTGTTGCAAATATAAATTTGGGGAAAGATGAGTTGATGACGTTATCATGTCTCCAATGCATTTGTTAATAAGAAAGTTGTATTTAAAGTGTTTATCACATTTGGTCATAGTACCACCATTTATTTTTCTACTTGTCCAAGGTAGTTATGAAATAAAAAGGCTAATTAACTTTTGGGGGATCAGGGACAGCATAAGTAACAACTCCGTGAAATTATATATCGACCATAATGGAGGAGTAAAATAAACTTTACGACAGATTTCGCGCGGGGGGGGGGGTAAGTTCACATGATTTAAAATATTCGTGTTTGACTAAATAACAATTAGTATAACTAATACATTAGCAATACTAATACAGGCTTCATACCAGTAAAAACACTTTAAAATTCAATACATTGAAAATTATTCCAATTCATATACACTTTTTTTGTAAGATAAACAGAGGGTGATTTATATTAAAAAAAAAACAATTTTTAATCTCCCACGCAAAATCTGGAGGGGATAATGAACTTTAGAATCCTATTTTCGGAAGACGGTGTCAAAATCTACTGATGGAAAATACACCTATTTGGCTAAATATAAGCAATTGGCAATTGTATTTTGAGTGTAATCCGTACTGAGGAGGAGCCATAAAAAATCACAATAATGTAAATTTTTAACTGAATTTTTCGGAGTACTTTTCCACTACGCCACGCTCTGTTCGAAATTCCGTGCAGATTCCAGGTTGACTGAAAGATTCCTGAGATCGACAGATACACTAAACAATTGTATTTTGAGTGTAGTCTGTACTGAGGATGAGCCATCAAAAATCACAAATTACTTCTCCACTACGCCACGTTTTCTTCGAAAAACGATTTCGACCGAAAGATTCCCGAGATCGACAGACAGATCACAGAGTTTGACCAGATACAATAGGCAAACATCGCATGTTACATACTTCGAAACGTCGTTAAAAACAACATTTAAGATAACATCAGTAATAAGTAGAATTAATCCTAATCTCAAATCTTCAAAAACATATTTTTAAAACTTTGTTCTTAACAGAGATTGATATGATCATACGTAGAAAACAATATTTTATTAATTATGAATCTGATTCTTTTCAAACCGCTTCTATAATATAACGTTTAAATAAATATTGTCAGTGTTTAATGGCCAGTTATTTACTTATTTAACGTATTTGTATGAGATTTCAGCTTATTATTAATTCCAATATATAAAATACAACGACTTATTGAGTTTTTAAAATGTTACAAGGAAACTTAAATTTTGTTCACATTTTGTTGAAATTTACTAAGCTAAGATCGTATTATTTTATTCAAAAATTGATTAAAAATATTCATGATGCAACAAAAACTGTCATTTTTATATAGTTGGTAAACATCGACATAAATGAATTCTTGGAGTATTTTTATTATTCTGATTAATCTTAGATATTTTTCACTGACCTTCATCTTGTGTTACTTTTTGAACTTCGCAATATGCATGTGGAATTTAATTGTCTGTGCGTTTTTTTAGTAAAAAAATGCTTAATTTACTAGGGAAATTTTGTTCTCGTTCTGTCATTCTTACTTGGTAGAGGACTTCATTAATTCCTAATCGTATTCGAAAATTAAATAAATAAATACAACTATGAAAAACTGTATATATATACATACATACATATATATAACTATACATATATATATATTATGTATATGTACACACATACATTCATACATACTTAAATGAGTATATACACACATACATATATATAACTGTATATATTTATACATACATATATATTATGTATATATGCTCACATGTATACATATATATGCCAATTGCCTTTTTTATTGTGTCTAACTTCTTTGGTACGAAATATCTATATATACTTTGCCTTTTATTTTTATGCGTTTTACTTCTTTTGATACGAGTTACTATTGATACATAGCCTATATCCAGTCCTTTTAAAATCGATTTATTAATACAGATATTAAAAACTATATATATTCATACATATTCATATATAAACGTATATCATTTGCCTTTAGTTTTATGTGTCTAACTTCTGTGGTACGAATTATTCTTGATATATATATTACTATTTACTATTTATATTTATGCACCTATTTTCTTTAACTGTGACTTATTACATAATACATTTATAGTCTTTTTCAAATCGATTCATACAATAATACAGATCTAAAAATTTAGTAAATTTATATAAATATATTATTTTATTGTGTCTGGCTTACTTATCCTATATATAATATTTGGATTGTAGAGACTCCCTTCTGGACCAAATTACCGTCGGTTTGCAAAAACAGATGACGCATACATATTTATTGTGTCTAAGCTATTATCCACTACATTAAGTAACTTTACAACTTCATAATAGACAGATTTAGGCCTTATAATATAATCCTACATTCCATCCTAGGAGATAAATCATCAGGATCGCAAAAATATATAATGGACGTTGTTGTTATTTTTCCTTCTAATTAAAAAGTGCTATTCCCGCTCCCAGTCCACAGATGGGGGTATTCTTTATTATTGTTATATATGGAGGTTCAGCCTTATTTGGGGCTCATATACTTATACACATACCATAATTGTTCTTTTTCCTGATCCTCCAAAATGATGATGATGTATTCCTCCTCACATTTAACAAAATCTCATTTATTGACAACTAACTACCCCATTAAAAAAACTATAGCGTGATACATATTTTGTGTTTAACTCCACTGAAACATGTATGCACATATGTAACTGATAATGTTTGTCTAATAAATAGACTATATGTATACATATATATAGGTGGGAAAATAGTTTGCTTAAAGCATTGCTCCTAACTAAATATGGAAGAGTATTAGAAGGTAATAGAGATGCTAGAAACCTGATATTGAAGTGATCCAATTCAATGGCTAGGAGGAGGTGTTAACGACTTCTGACAAACAACGATACTCGTTAGTAAGTAGTCGACCGAAAGTATAACGTAAAAACAATATTGACCGTTATGTCTGTATGTGGAGGGTGATGAACCTTTTTATATATTTTCGGGTGTGGCTAAACTCAAATGATGAAAAATGCACGTGTTTTGCTAAATAAAAGTGATGATAACAAATGCGAGGAGGTAATAAACTTTGATATTCTTTTACCGGAGCAGGGTGTAAAAATCTAATGATAGAAAATGATTAGAGAGAGAGATTGAAGGAGAGAGGGAGAGAGAGATGACGACGACGAAATAAAGACAGAATAAACAAATTTATATGTTCATCAACGTTTCGTCTTTATTGTTAGACTTATTCTGTATGAATAAAGACGAAACGTTGATGAACGCATAAATTGGTTTGTTCCTTATTATCTCAGTAAAAAATCCAAATCTGCAAAATAGAATTTACTGCAAATTATTTTTTGTTTTGTTTTGTTTTGTTTCTGTTGCAAATATAAATTTGGGGAAAGATGAGTTGATGACGTTATCATGTCTCCAATGCATTTGTTAATAAGAAAGTTGTATTTAAAGTGTTTATCACATTTGGTCATAGTACCACCATTTATTTTTCTACTTGTCCAAGGTAGTTATGTAATAAAAAGGCTAATTAACTTTTGGGGGATCAGGGACAGCATAAGTAACAACTCCGTGAAATTATATATCGACCATAATGGAGGAGTAAAATAAACTTTACGACAGATTTCGCGCGGGGCGGGGGGTAAGCTCACATGATTTAAAATATTCGTGTTTGACTAAATAACAATTAGTATAACTAATACATTAGCATAACTAATACAGGCTTCATACCAGTAAAAACACTTTAAAATTCAATACATTGAAAATTATTCCAATTCATATACACTTTTTTTGTAAGATAAACAGAGGGTGATTTATATTTAAAAAAAAAACAATTTTTAATCTCCCACGCAAAATCTGGAGGGGATAATGAACTTTAGAATCCTTTTTTCGGAAGACGGTGTCAAAATCTACTGATGGAAAATACACCTATTTGGCTAAATATAAGTGATTATAAAAAACGCACAAACGAAGAACAGTAAAAACAAAAAGCTTAAACATTAAAAACCACACAGAAATTATTACAATTTATTATTTTTATTTGTGTTTTTTTTTTCAAATATATCTGGGTATCGAACACTTGAAACATTTGCTATTTCTACAGCTTACGGTACATGCAGAAAAATAAGTTTTTTTTAACACTCATTCTTAATATTGGAGGGGATTTCGTTGCCATTCTGTGCTTTCACCTAACAATTTAATTAACAAAAAATACAACAAAAATTTAATTTAACTTAAAAATCTAAAAAATTTTATTTATCTTAAAAATCTAAAAAATTTAATTTATCTTAAAAATCTAAAAAAATTAATTCATCTTAAAAATCTAAAAAAATTTAATTCATCTTAAAAATCTAAAAAATTTAATTTAACTTAAAAATCTAAAAAATTTAATTCATCTTAAAAATCTAAAAAATTTAATTTATCTTAAAAATCTAAAAAAATTAATTCATCTTAAAAATCTAAAAAAATTTAATTCATCTTAAAAATCTAAAAAATTTAATTTATCATAAAAATCTAAAAAATTTAATTTATCATAAAAATCTAAAAAATTTAATTTATCTTAAAAATCTAAAAAAAGTCGCACGGTTTGTATACTGCAGAAATACAAACTAGATAAAAACAAGAAAATGCAATCGCCCTGAAAAAGAATGAGCTGCTTTTTTTTTAAAGGTAGCAGTTTATCCCTGATTGTTTTTATGTTTTTATTAATGCTTAAAGCCAGAGGAAGCACACACTGGATGATTTTTAAAAAAAGTATCCCATTACCCCCAAAAGGATTATAATTAGGTCTATGACAAGAGAATATTCTTTAAATTAATTTGAATCTCCAGTATATATCAGTTAATACATTATATGTTTTTACATATATTATGTTTTTACAATGTGGTTCTCGATTGATTAACTGTGTCTGTGTCGGATATATACTCGAGCGTCAAAACAATGATAAGAATATTCTCTTGTCATAGCCCTAATTATTATCAACTAAAATTAACCCATTCATACATCGATCACGCACACAATAAAATTGCTGTCAAGAAAATTTAAAACTGTAATCGATTAATAAATAGAAATCATCAGAAATCAGACAACACACTACGTGATATACAAATATCTGTATGTGATGTTGCCAAGCTAATCAAAACCCTTGATTCCAGTAAAGCAACCGGCCCTGACGATATTCCAATTATAGTACTCAAAAAACTTCAACCAGAACTAGCACCCGTACTTACAAAACTGTTTAAACGTTGTCTTAAGGAGAATTGCTTCCCATCACCCTGGAAAATCTCATCAGTATGCCCTGTATTTAAGAATTCAGGTGATCGTTCATCCCCCTCTCAGTACAGGCAAATAAGTCTCCTGTGCGTTATGAGTAAGTTGCTGGAATCTGTGTTAAATAGAGAAGTAATCAACCATCTCAGCAAAAATAACCTTCTTAGTGACACACAATATGGTTTCCGTTCTGCTAGATCTACAGCAGATGTCCTTACAGTTATATCTCATAGGATTAGCGAATCTCTCGACGGAGGCAACCTTTCTAGGGCAATTGCTCTTGACATATCAAAGGCCTTTATTTAGGATATGGCATAAAGGTTTACTTCACAAGATCTCCAGCTATGGTATAGCTGGAAATGTCTTCTCAATTATTAAATCATTTCTCTCTGATAGGTTCATAAGAGCAGTAGTTGAGGGGCAAAAATCAGAAGCTCACAGTATAAATGCTGGAGTCCCTCAGGGGTCGATCCTGGGCCCAACTCTTTTCCTGATCTACATTAATGATCTTCCAAATCACATCCTTACATCATTCGTAGACATTTTTGCTGATGACACTACCATCCATGGTAGCACATCTAAGACAGTAAACGACCAAGTTCTCTCCGATTCTCTCTCCTCTGATCTTGATCACGTTGTAAAATGGAGAAAGGAGTGGCTGGTTACTTTTAATGCATCTAAAACCAAGCTTCTATCTTTACATCATCAACGTTCTGATCCTCATCTGGCATCAATTAAAATGAATGGCTCTCGTCTTGGGGAGGCCTCAAGTTTTGACAGGCTTCTGGGCTTGACCTTTACTCCTGATCTTAAATGGAATACGTACATCAAATCTGTTGCCAAGGCCGCTGGAAAAATGGTGGGATCTTTCTATCGATCCAGTAGATATCTCACTGCTGATGCAATTCTCTATCTATATAAGAGCCAGATACGTCCAAGGATGGAGTACTGTTGCCACATATGGGCAGGAGCTGCTAGAAAAGACTTGTCCTGCCTTGATAGGGTTCAAAATAGACTTCCTGGCCTGGTGGGCGATGTCCTTTTCTCTTCGCTGCAACCTCTATCTCACAGAAGAGATGTTGCGAGTTTGTCTCTGCTTTATCGTTATTTTCATGGAAAGTGTTCAACTGAGCTTCAATCTATGGTCCCCCCCCTCACCAAACTTTCACAAGAAACACTAGACTAGCTGAAAACATTAGCAATAATTTTCCCCACTCTTTATCTGTGCCTAAACCTAAACGTAGATTCCATGATCAAAGCTCCTTTCTTAGAACTGCACGCCTGTGGAATTGTCTTCCGTTTTCCTGCTTTCCAGCTTTCTATAATATAGTTGTCTTCAAGTCCAACGTGAACAAATTTCTAATGAGCCGTTCCACTTAAGTTAACAAATTTACTGAACTTCCATTACTATCGATTCTTTTGACTACTCTACACTTTTTAACCCTTAGCACTCTTTACCCTTATCCTTGAGTGGCCTACCGGCCTTGATAAGTGGTGATGTTTATGTAAAAAAAAAAAAAAATTAAAAATGTATAAAACTAAACACTTTCGAAACCATGCAATTGAAGGGCAAATACGTTAAGAAGTTTCCATTTTTTCAGCTTGCGAGGCATACTAAAACACAGTTATTATTTAAAAATCCATTTTTGATATGAGAGAATGGGTTTCTTTACTAGTCTCTAAATCTATATAACATTTTAATAAACGAATGATTTAATAAAAATTGAGTTTAACTTGGGAATATAATCTAGAAATAACACGGTCAAAACTCGGCATACATACTAAACAGATGAAAACACGAAAATGTACTCGCCTTAAAAAGATCTGCTTTTTGAAGGGGGCATTATAGCACCCTCTTTTTATTTAAATATTTTTTAATCATTTTTAAAAGTTGGAACAAATGCAAATTGGATTATTGTTAAACTACTCCCCTCGGTTAAAAGAATATTATGAACTAAATTTGGCCACCCATTTATCGATCACGCAGAGAACAAAATTTCTCAACAATGGAAAAAGAAATTAAAAACTGTAATCGATTAATAAATTACCATAAAAACATTAAAAAAAACGTAGAAATGTATCCAATTTAGAGACGATATATGTAACACGAGTTTGTTTTTAAAATTATTATAAACTTTATGCAGAAATAAAATTCAGATAGCAAGTAAAATGTTGAATAATTGTTAATATTTTAATGTGAAAATAAAAAGTTTTTAGTAAATACTACCTCAGTCAAGAAAGATTTCTCGCATTTTTTTAATAAATATAATTCGACGATTTCCTACTTAGCGAACCTTAAATAAACTTTTTTTTCGAACACATTCAGACAACCTCTGCACAAAAGCATAAAACGCTAACATAAAAATAAAAAGCCATTTACATTGTCATTTATTTTTTAAAAGGAATGTAAAAATCTAAATTTATTCGCCATAGTTTTTTAAAAAAATATTCTTTTATCACCGTGTCTTTTTAGTAAGTTATTGTAATTGCAGCCTAAAAACTTACTGCCTTTTTTTTAAAACGGAATTTGTGTAGGCCTCAGCAAATACTGAAAAATATATTATATTAAGAATAAATTTTAAAAAAATCAACGTTAAATAGTATTCATAAATAAAACAAAACAATTCTATAAATAACATAAAATAGAATTTCCTTAATGTATGTGAATTCGCTTACTTCTGTAATGTAGATTTCCTTTTGAATAAATAGTATATATAGGGCTGAAAATACCATAGACATTATTTTGAAAATAGAGTATTAGACAATTTTTAAAAATGTGTTCTCTTCCCAAAATAGAATATTATTATAAATAGTATATCTAGGGCTTACAATAATATAATAATGAAACTAAACGAAGGAAACTTATAGTATGAAGGGGAGGTAATCCGAGATATTTGTATTGTTGGCAATGATGACATAGTATTACCAAATGAAGATGTAACAATTACATGACTTTAAAAGAAAACATAAAAAAAAACCATACTAATTCATATATTACTGAACGAATATTTAATATAAAGAAATGCTTCTTTCGTTATTTGATTTTGTTGCTACCGGCCAAATGATTATTCGTTAGCAAAAGATTGCCAAAAAATGAAATAAAATAAAAAAAATGTCAAAATGTAAAAATGCAACCAGATAGGTAAAATGCAACTAGATGCACATTTATAAACAAGTCTGGGTGCCCGGCGTTGCCAGGGTGTTTTTAGGTGTAAGTTGAGAAAATAAGCTTGTAGTAGACAGGCAAGCTCGAACTCGTGACGCGAGGGCGAAAAAGAAAGTGGACGTGTGTGTACGGATTTTGGTTAAGTAAAAAGAAAAAAAAAAAGGAAAATTGCGAGCGCAAAAATAAAAAAAGAATTGGTAGTAGGCAAGCAGGTTCGAACCCTTACAGCAAAGGAGGAAAATAAAGTGAAAGAAAACGTGACGCGTAAGCTGTTGCACCCATTGCAAAACCAAAAGTGATGTAGGTTAAAATTAAGGCTAGACAATCGAAAGAGGGGATGACTTTCAAAAATATCAGCGAAAAAAGCGACCCCTCCCTGTAGAAAAGTGCCCGGTTGAGGGTGAGGTAATTAATTTTTTTTGCCAATTTTTCAATATATGTCGTCCGAAGGCTCGAGCTTCAGAATAATCTCGTGAAAATCCGTCGCCTCTATCGAAAAATTTTACGAGCTATACAAACATACAATCATACATGCATACAGACATATATATATTTTGCGAGCCATACAAACATACAATCATACATGCATACAGACATATATATATTTTGCGAGCCATACAAACATACAATCATACATGCATACAGACATATATATATTTTGCGAGGAATACAAACATACAATCATACATGCATACAGACATATATATATTTTGCGAGGCATACAAACATACAATCATACATGCATACCGACATATATATATATTTTGCGAGCCATACAAACATACAATCATACATGCATACAGACATATATATATTTTGCGAGCCATACAAACATACATGCATACAGACATATATATATTTTGCGAGCTATACAAACATACATGCATACAGACATACATACATATATTCATACATACATTTAAACAGACAGGTGAGATTTATATTATAGATGAAACCCAACTTTGATAACGTAAACTACAGAGTGGCCCACTTTAAAGTAGCCCATAAAAATATAGTAGAGAGAAAGAACATTCTGTCATCGTTTAAATTACCTGTATCATTTTTTAATTAACCTGTAATTTTATAAAAGATGCTGGAAGTGCTCCCCGTTTACATCCATGCATTTCTGGGCACGTTTAACAACGTTTGTAGATGCGGCCTGTAAATCTTCTCTGGTGATTCTCTTGATAGCGTCGGTAATGTTTTCCTTTAGCTGGTTCAAATTGAGAGGATTATTTGCATGAACGTTATGCTTTAAAGTCCTCCAAAGATAAAAATCACATGATGACAAGTCCGGGGAACGTGGTGGCCATAACTCTTTGCTTATTGTTCTCTTTTCCGTAAACATGTCATGAACTCGTGTCAGTGATCTGTGAGACGTGTTGCATGTAGCGTCATCTTGTTGGAAAAAAATGCATTTTGTTTTGCGGTTTAAGTTGGTTGTTGCACTGTTCCAAGATTTGTATAGATTAGAGAAACATGAGAGAGATCGGGCTACTCACTGTAGAAACAGCTAAGGGAGGTAATTCAGTATAAGACATGTAGATAGTATTTCAATGAATCGACAGAGGCAGAGGAAAATATGTGTTGCAATATTTCATTATGGGTTAGATATTTATCTGATGTCCACCGTAGCAAAATGCCAGAAGGTGGAGAGTAGGCAAGCTCCCCTGAAGGAGGGGAACTTTTACCTCCACAAAAATTGCCTGGGATCCCCCATCGGTATTCCCCGATAAGGGGAGCCTCAGGCGACAAGCAATAAACTTGCCCCACCCAGAAGCCGAGTAGGAAGCCCTGGGATGGTGGACCTCCTAGGTGATACCCAAGCAGTTTGCCTCAGTCCGAAAGGTGCTGGGTCGGTTCCCGACCCTTCACCTGTCGGGCTGAGTGTCAAGCACGAATCCTTGACGAGTGCTCAATCCTGTCTCCCTAAACTTACCCCACCCGAAAGCCTGGTGGCAATGCCTGGGAGGGATGTCAAAATGGAATCTTTACGTGTACTTCTACCCTGTCTCCCTGCAGCCGAAGCCGCTAGGAGACACATTCCATCATGAGAGTTTTATAATGAGGTAGTTATTTAGATTGCTGCTCAACTCAGCAATATTTGGCACAAGGCCGGGAAATTGAGGATCTTAAGGGAGGGGCACTCCTGCACTTTCAAAAATTCCCTGAGTTACCCTGTCGACGTTACCCGGTCGGGGCGCCTCAGACGACAAGCAATAAACTTGCCCAACCTTAAAGCTGGGTGGTATTGCCTAGGAGGGTGGACCTCCTGTGTATTACCCAGGTGGTGTACCTCAGTCTGACAGGTGGTGGGCCGATTCCCGGCCCCTCACCTGTCAGACTGAGTGTCAAGAACGGATCCTTGACGTGTACTTCTACCCTGTCTCCCTGCAGCCGAAGTCGCTAGGAGACACATCCCATCATGAGAGTTTCATAATAGGGTATGACCCCGCACTGATAAGATTCTATTTATAAACGATACTGTTAGGAACTGACGAATCGAATTAATTCACGTTGTTCTATCAACCAATCAGAAACCAATATTGCTCCATAAATATTCAAACTTTCTGTCGCAAATGGAAATAATATATTTTTTGCCTCAACATAAATAAGCCTTGACGTTCATCATAATAATTTAAAAGATGGAATAAAACGACGGAAAACGAAAACTTGTAATGTTGACATTGTTTTGATAAATATTTACAAAATTACATGTGAATTTTTATAAAGTTTTGGGAATTCTCAATGAAACATATTTAGTAAATTAAATCCATGTATTTTGTATTAAAAATTAAAAGACTGGAAGTTGAGATTAGATTAATTAGGATGAAGAAAAGGAGGTGTTGCACATTTTATCTATTCTATTTCGTTGTCTATACAAACAGGCAACGGCATATATTCAGAGGAAATCTCAAAATAAAGACGAAACGTTGATGAACACATAATTCGGTTAATATAATTCAATTGGAATTCATTGAGATTAGTATTATTTATTAATTTTATTTATTGCAGACTATTATTCTCATCTTTTATTAGTTGTTTTACGACGTTTCGGCCAACTATTACTCTGGCCTTCCTCAGGTGGTAACCGCGACGGATACGAACTCTGAATCTCCTGACTGAATTAGTCAGTTGTTGGCTCACCACGTTTTGGCCAAGTAAGCCTCTGGCCAGCTTTGAGTAGGATTGAAACCGCTATCTTCAGACAATACTCATCTGGAAACGCAGAGAGATTCAACGTCTCTATCAACTGCGACGCGGCAACCGCATATATGCAGAGGAAGTCTCGAAATAAAGACGAAACGTTTATGAACACATAACTTTGTTTGTTCCTTTTTATTTTTTTATTTCTCTATATGCATGCTTGTATACTAAGATTGTTGGAAGACATTTTCTCACCTGTTTTTGCTCCATTACAGCAAAAAAAAAGGGAAAGACAACAAGGTCTACCTTAAACTTGAATACCAATTTTATTAGATCCTCGGTTGCAAAAAGGAATGCCTGTTCTGCTTATGTAAAAAGAGTTGATAATACGAACTGGATGCAGGTTTATCTTACCTCCCCTGGTAGGTTGATCTATGGGGCAGAATAATAGAAACAGAAGCATTGAACTTAATATTTTTTTAATGAAGCAATTTGGGGAAATAAAATAGTAATATTTTAAATAGTTAATTGTTGAAAAAATATTAATTGAAAAAAATGAAATTAAATCAAAATTTTATTTAATTTCAAAAACATCAAAGTGCAATAATTCATGTACAATTTAACATCGTTATAAACCTATATAGTTTTTCATGTATTTTTAAGGCGATTTAAAACCTGGATGTGTTAGAGATAGTCGTTACTAAGGCTGTGACAAGAGAATATTCTCATTGTTTTGACTCTCCAGTATATATCCGACACAGACGCAGGTTATCATTGGAGAACCACATCGCTCTATATAAAAACATAAGATATTAACTGATATATAATCAAGAGTCAGAATAATGACAAGAATATTCTCTTGTCATAGACCTAGTCATTACTTTCCTTGGAAGGCTGTGTTCCACTGAGCAGAATGAAAGAAAGAGAAGGTTTGTACGTAATAAGATTCATTAATGAATCTCATATTTGTAAACGTAAGTTAGTAATATGTAAGGGAGATAATTTAGTATAGACAATGTTGACATTGTTTTAAGTAATCAAAATAGACTAATGTATAGGAGAGAGGGATAAAAGGTGTGTAAAAGAAAGAAGGTTTAAAATGAGATGTTAGACATATATTTTATTTTTTCTATTTGAATGTCTATACAAAAGATTAGTTTAAAAAATTAAAATCATATGCTTGTAGACTAACATTGCATCTAAGATATTTTATCTCACCTATTTTTGCTCCATTTCAGTGGCAAAATCAGAAAGACACAACAAGGCCTACCTTAAAATTCAATACAAATTTTATTAGATCCTCGGTTTCAAAAGCAATGGTCGTTTTGCCTTTGTAAAAAAAAAGAGTTGTAAACAGGAACTGGATTACCTCCCCTGTTAGGGTGTTCTACGGGGCAGAATAATAGCAACAGAAGCATTGAACTTCGTAATATTTTTTTATGAAACACAATTTGGGAAAATAAATTAGTAATATTTAAAACAGTATATTGTTGAAAAAATATTAGTTGCAAAAAAATAAATTTAAATCAAAATTGTATTTTATTATAAAAAAAAATATCAAATTATATATCCGGCGCAGTTTATTATTAGAGAACCACATCGCTCTATATAAAAACATAAAATATTAACTAGAGAGTCAAAATAATGAAAAAATATTCTCTTGTCATAGACCTAGTCATTACCTTCCTTGATAGGCTGTTCCACTGAGCAAAATGAAAGAAACAGGTTTGTACGTAATAATATTCAGTAATGAATCTCACATTTGCAAACAGTTGCAACTAATAGGTAAGGGAGATAATTGTCTATAGGCAATGTTGACATTGTCTTAAGTAATCAAAATAGACGAATGTATTGGAAAGAGAGATAGAAAAGTGTGTAAAAGAAAGGTTTAAAAGGAGATGTTAGACATGGATTTTATTTTTTTATTTGAATGTCTATACAAGAGATTATTAGTTTAAAAAATTAAAATCATATGAAAATAAATATCATGTAATAAACTACAAAAGAGTTGACGTTAATCACAAACGTTTAAAAAATGAAATAAAACGATGGAAAATAAACTCGTAATATTAATTGGTTTGACATTGTTTTAATAAATGAAGATTTAAACATTACATTTGAACTTTTATAACGTTTTAAGAAAACAGAAACGAAACATTCTAAGTGAATAAAATCTATGTCTTATATATTAAAACCAAGAAATTGAAAGGAGATGAGATTTGGCGGATAAAATGGGATGAAGAAAAGAGGGAGCCCAAGAAGATGAAAAAGAGATATTACACATGAATTTTTCAGATTCTCTTGTCATAGGCCTAGTCATTACCTTTCGTTGTCTATGCAAACAGGCAACGTCGTGTGTCCATGCTTGCAGACAATGATTATAAATTTTGATATGCTTAGGATTGTTATTATCTCCCCTTATAGGCGTTTCCCTGGAACAGAATCACAGACATAAAATACTCCCTTTCTGCTGTTAAGAGAATTTATGCCGGATCCAATAAAAATACGACAAGAAACTGTTAATTATTCTTCACTGGTAAAATTGTTCGCAATATACAAAATGAAATATCTTAAATAAAAATAATTTAATTTTTATAAATACTTTTAAGTAAAATTTGACATGAACGTCTATTTATGAAAATTAAATCATATGTTATTACTAGGGCTATGACAACAGCATATTCTTTTCGTTGTTTCGACTCTCGAGTGTGTATCTGTTGATATCTTTTATGCCTTTATATAGAATGATGTGGTTCTTGGTTTATTAACTGTGTCTAACTGTGTCCGATATATACTTGAGAGTCAAAAAAATGATAAGAATATGCTGTTGTCATAGCCCTAGTTAGTACTGAACAAATACTTAATATAATCAAATTTATCTATTCGATTTTGTAGTTACCGGGAAGCGCCATGTATTAAGGCTTGTAGACAAAAGATGATAAGTTTGACAAAATGAAATAAAATCAAAATTTTATTTTATTTGAAAAAATATCAAAGTGCAACAAGCCATGTAATATCATACAGCGTCATAAAACAATATACCATCTTTAATGTCAATTTAAAAGATCGATATGCCAAAACATCTGCCATCAATTGAAATGGATGGCTCTCGTCTGGAATCCCCATGTTTTGACAAGCTTCTGGGCTTGACCTTCATTCCTGACCTGAAATGGAACACGTACATCAAGTCTGTTGCCAAGGTTGCTGGAAAGATGGTGGGATCCTTCTACCGTTCCAGAAGATATCTCACTACTGATGCAATTCTCTATCTATATAAAAGCCAAGTACGTCCAAGGATGGAATACTGCTGCCATATCTGGACAAGAGCTGCTAAAAACAGCCTATCCTGCCTTGACAGAGTACAAAATAGACTTCGTGGCTTAGTGGGGGGGATGCCCTTTTCTCTTCCCTGTAACCTCTCTCCCACAAAAGAGACGTTGCAAGCCTATCTTTGTTTTATCGTTATTTCCATGGCAGGTGCTCGTCTGAACTCCAATCTCTGGTCCCCCCTCGCCAATCTTTTACAAAAAACACTCGTCTAGCTGAATCCACTGTCAAAAACTTTCCCCACTTTATCTATGCCTAAATCAAAACGTAGATTCCATGAACAAAGCTTCTTTCTTAGAACTGCACGCCTGTAGAACTCTGTTCCGTCTGCCTGCTTCCCACCTGACTACAAACTGGATGTCTTCAAATCCAACGTAAACAAATTCAAGTGACCACCTTGTAAAAAAAAAAACAAAAAAACATCGTTACCTTCTCTGTAAGATTTTCACAAGGAGGGGAAAAGGAAGGCTTTATATTAATAATAATAATATATATATATATATATATATATATATATATATATATATATATATTTAATGAAAAAACATTTGACAAAATAAACTAGCAATATGTAAAGGAGACAACTCAGTAGAAGCAATATTTATATTGTTTTAAGGAATGAAGATAAGTAGAGATAGTAAAAGCGAGGCGAAGAGTGTGAATATTTTGTTGTCTGTGGTTGCATGCAAAAGTTTATTAGTTTTTTTTAAGTGCAAAATGCTGGATCGGTGTTATTTATTATTGACTGTGATATTTTTGCGGTGTATAAAATGAAATACCGTAAATAATATAAATAACTAGACTACCCGTGACCCGTTGGGTCAATATGTTATATTAGCTATGGAATTAATGTATGAGCGTGACACTTGTGACGCAAAGAAAATAGATTTTTGTGAAGTAACAGAAACATTTCTAACATAACATACTAACATATATTAAAATGAACAATAGATATAGATAGATTTCTAAGAGTCGTTATGTTTATTATAATTGATTATTTTTGGAAAAAAAACTTACAGCCATTAAATTATTACTGGTTTGCCAATTGTAACGCTGAAAAAGTACACAGTATAACAATATGTTTTATTGTCGCGTTAATTATTCTTTTGTAACGCAAATTAAAAAAAACATATTTTTGGAGTTATTTATTTATGTCGGTAGTGTAGACGAAAATGTATGAATGTTATTTAAGAAAGATGTATTAACAAATGGAGAACAAATTTTAAAAAATAATGAAGGCAGTCGGTAAATCGCCGTTGTAAAACGCTATTGTCAACAAGTAGATTTTTTGTAAGAAAATTGCGTTAAAATATCTTAAACGTAATACGAAAATGAACGATGTAAAAAATGTAGAAAGTATAAACAATTGTTTATTTGGATAATTTAATCGCGAAAAAAAACCACAATTGGGACGCTGAAAACGTACATAGTAAAACAATACGTTTTATTGTCGCGTTGATTATTTGTTTATGTACGCATTTGCAACCGGAATACGTAAATCGGATTTTGGGTTACAACACCCGTTACAAGGTCATTTGAGTTTTATAATTATATAAATTTAGTTTTTATAAACATTTTCAAGCATTGATACAAATGACACAACGTGAGAAAGGAAAACGGATGAATTTGAACAAATATATGATTTTGTTTGGCGAGGGTGGTTGATAAAATACGTTTTATTTATTATTGTAAGATTTATTTTCATATATAAATATCGGGCCGACCTATGTATATATTTGTAAATAAATACTTCAGGTATATAAACATAAACAAAATGTCAATTGGTAAATACTGAAATCGAATCAAATTTCAATTTTATTAGCAAAATAGGAAAGTGCAAACGGCTATGTCATTTACTATCGATTGAGAAGAAATCACGTTCCCAAATCTCAGTACCCTGTATAGCAAATTTGGAGTCTGTAGACTGAAAATTGACAGAGTTATTGCGTAGGAAAATGTACACACACACATACACACAGCCACGTTCACTTCTATATATATATATATATATATATATATATATATATATATATATATATATATATATATAAAGATTAATGATGAGACATTTTTAATATTTATACAAAGATTTAGTTTTTGAAAAATGCAAATGCAAATTGCAGTTCACAAAAGTTTAAATTATATTTATGTTTCTTAGTTCGGCGTTATATACACGATTTTTCTTTATATAAATAATAAGTTATTTTAATTATTTTTCATATAAATCGGAAGTCAACTTTTGCGTTTCTCACGATAACGACGATAAGAAAGGTTTTAAACTTAAAAATCATTTTTCCTAAGAAATATTTTATGCAATTTATAAGCTCGTTAAAATGATCGTGAAATAACATGATATATATATATATATATATTTATATTTATATATATATATATATATATATATATATATATATATATAGATACATATATATATGTATATATATATATATACATATATATATATATATATATATATATATATATGATTAGTTTTTTTTTGAAAAAGAATTCCAGCAGAGTGCTCAATTAAAAGGAAAATCCAAATTTTAAGAGCGTATTTATATTTTGTGTACAGAAAGTTGTTAGTTGAGACAGATCATTGGTACCGTTGGTTTCAAGTCCGATAATAAGGCCCGTTTAAGGTATCCTTATCAAGCTTTCTTCATTTCCGTACAGTCATCCGACGTAATAGTCTTCGTTCGGCTTTTCTTGCTTGAATTTTAGTCGGACATTTCATCTTTCTTTTTACGACTTGATTATTGGCTGATTTCTGTACACAATATATATATATATATATATATATATATATATATACATATATTTGTATATATATATATATATATATATATATATATATATATATATATATATATATATATATATATATGGTGAAAGCTGCCGACTGTCAATGCGACGGTTGTAGGTTCAATCCACGGCTGGGGAAAGATGTTTGTCTAGCCGCACTGATGAGTTGTGATACAACGAAACATTTCTGTATGTGGATGACAATATATATATATATATATATATATATATGTATATATATATATTTATGTTTCGTATATAATTTTTGTAGTTTGTTCGAAATACACAAATGTCATTAAACAAAAAATAGTTTATTTCTTTATTTGTATAAATACTAATTTGATCAATAATCAGGCCAATGTAAACAACGGAAGGGAAAACGCGAAACGAAAATTGGGTTTTGATTGTGATTCAGATGAACCTGCTGATAATCAAGTCGTAAAAAGAAAGATGAAATGTCCGATTAAAATCAAGCAAGAAAAGCCGAACGAAGACTATTACGTCAGATGACTGTACGGAAATTGGAAAACATCAAATATATTGATAGTTGCTTATGGAAATATCTTTTAGTAAGCAACGTTCTGAAAGATATTTATGAAATCAAACATTACAAATCATTTCAGTAGGAAATATGCAGATAAATTTATACATCGCAACTCATATTTTGTGATAAAACAATTAACAATTAAAATTTGTGATGTAACAAAGAGAAAAATATTTGATTTTTAATTATCATTATCAAGACGTTGGAGAACGGACTTTTTCAGATTTTTACTCCAAAGCATATATATATATATATATATATATATATATATATATATATATATATATATATATACTAAAACTAAGGAAAATGATTTAAAAAACGGGTGGCAGTAACAATTCCGACATTCATGAAATTCTCCCGCCGTTACCCGGGGGCAAAAGCTGACTACATAGGAACCAGCACGAAAATGGCGGACTTTTTTGCGAGAAAAGACAAGGATGTTTCTCAAGCCGCTGGCGTTTTTATAATTGCGATCACAGACTAGAAACATCGTGACTTTAAGCTTTAATTGTGGTACAATTTCAGATCTGATTAATCGAACTATTTTGTAAGGTAGGGTAGAATTAAAGGTCAATATATATATATATATATATATATATATATATATATATATATGTCAATTTTCACCCCAAACAAAGCACAGTGCCACTTTGACGTAGGGGGGCTACTCTCAGGGACATACTTTGCGGGGGCATTATGAAGGAAGATGAGTAGAAAGATGTTTGTTCACATTACACTTGAACTTCTGCATATCAGTACAGTTGGGCAAGAAGAATCCTAGAAGGGAGTTCCAAAGACTTGCAGTTCTGGGGAAGAAACTATTGGAGTAAAAGACTTTCTTGTACCTAGGGATATCTACTGTAAAGGGGTGGGACTTAGTTGCTTGTCGGGTTTGTCGGGGGTATTTACGTCGAGGAGGTACAAGTGTTTGCAGTTCGTCAGAGCATTCACCATTAAAGTATTTGTAGAACAGCCAGAGGGATGCAACATCTCGTCAATGGGACAGAGGCTGAAGCCTAGATGACAGTTCAGGACCTATCAGGTTGGCGACTCTCTTTTGAACCCTGTCAATGAGTGAGAGACAAACAGCAGATGCACCAGCCCAAATGTGACAAAAGTACTCGATACATGGGCGAATGGTGGCCTTATAGAGATGCAGAATACTTTCGGGCGTAAGTAATTTTCTAGCACGGCGTAAGTAATTTTCTAACACGGTAGAGAGAGCCAACTGCAGCAGCCTTGTCAATGCTCTCAATGTATCTATTCTAGTTCATATTCCATGTAAACGTTAGGCCGAGAGTTGAAAAGAAGTCCTTTCAGGCAATGTGTTCTTGGCCATTGCTATTGGTGGTAGAGAAGGTTTCTTGTAGTTATTGAAGGAAACAAGCTTAGTCTTGGCAGCATTGAATGTGACAATCCATTTTTGTCCCCATTCCACGACAGATTAGAGGTCATCCTCTAGTGTTTCTGCCATTTCCTTAGATATGTGTTCATTTGTTTTCCCCTCATATCTGTAATAGAGTGGTGTCATCGGCAAATATACCCATCTTCGAAGCAATTTTATCAGGGAGGTCATTTATGAATATCAGGAATAATAAAAGTCCAAGGATAGACCCCTGAGGTACTCCCGCATTTATGTCATATTGTACGACCGTCGAGGACAACTTGGATTTTTCTCTTACTTAAGAAGGATTTAATTACATTATGTATTCTTCCAGTGATACCATATGATCTAATTTTCCTTAGACGACCATCGTGTCATACCCTGTCAAAAGCCTTAGATATATAAAGGGCTACCGTTTTGTCCAGTGAACGTTGTATACATTCAGAAACTACGGTTAAGATATCTGCTGTTGAACGGGCTTGCCTTAATCCATATTGTTTGTCAGTCAGAAGTTTAGCAGCTGTTAGGTGCTGGACTAGGGCTTGATTTACTAAGGACTCAAATATTTTGGTGAAAAGGGGAGGAGGCTAATCGGGCGATAATTTAGTGGGTCAGTTCTTTCGCCAGAATTCTTGAAGACTGGTAGCACAGAAGCGGTTTTCCAGCAGTCGGGAAAGCAAGATTCGTTAAGGCATTTATTGTAAAGTTTGGAGAGAACTGGAGCAACATCGGCAGAGCATTTTTTTAATAGCACAGCCGGGATGAGATCGGGTCCACATGCTTTTGAGGTGTCTAGGTTTTTTTTATTATACCACGTACCTGAGAAGGGGTGATTTTCAAATCCTCTTGTGTTGCGTCTGTCCGCAGAGGAAATTCAGGGAGGGAGTGGTGTGCCGGGTCCAGTGTGGAGTTTGAGGCAAACCGACTGGCAACAGATTAGCCTTGTCGGTTGGCGTGCAAGCAACCTTATGTTTGTTTGATAATAGAGGAATCTTTGACTGCCCATTATTTACTACGCTGTTGTAGATTTTGCAAAAAATCACGGGTTCCAATTTCTGTGCTTCGATGCGTTTTTTGGTGGTTTCAGAGTAATCTGTGGTAGCTGTCGCTATTACTCTCTTACAATTATTTCTAGCTTCTATATACTTCTGTTTGTTTGAACTGGACTTATGTCAGTTGAATCTGCGGAAGCCATGCTGCCTTTGAGCAATGGCAGCAGCACAAGCAGAAGTAAACCATTGGGGAGAGTGGGGCTTGCTATAGAATTTCCGTACGGGAACATGTGCTTCAATTGCAGCTTTGAACCATTCAGTGGTCTCATTTGCCCACTGTTCCGCTGGAAGAGAAAAGATATTTTGCCATGGGGCATCTCTGATTAGTTCCCTGGTGGCTTCCCAGTCAGCCTTTTTGTAATACTTCGTTGTTTTGAGTAGTGGGTCCTCAGTTTTACGGCGAGAATTTAGGGTGATTTCTACCATTATCACAGCGTGATCAGCATTCCCGAGTGGGCTGTGGGCATTTGTTGTACAATCATCGTTGTCAGAAAGAAATCTAGACGTGAGGCATGTTGATATTGCTGGTCTGGGAAACGTGTCGGAAATGTAATTGTCTGAGATAGGGAATGGGATATAGAGACGCTATGTGTAGTGCTACCAGCTACGTCTGTGTAATTAGAGAATCCTAGCCAGTTACTGTGGTGTACATTGAAGTCACCAAATACATGCACTTGTGCGCTAGTATCGAGGGAGAGTGCTACATCTATGCTGTCAGAGACTTTGTTTATTAGGGTACAGTCTTGGGTTGAGGGAGAGCCGTAGAGAAAATACAAGTAGCTAATATTATTATGTTGCCTATTTAGTCTGAAGCACATAAAGGCCTGGTCGTCTGATTCTAGTTTTATTTCTCTAGTCATGGGGAGGGTGTTACGAATATAGACTCCAAGCCCACGCCTGTCTGTCCGAGTCCTTACGGCAGAGTGGGAGATTACCAGGCATGTTAAAGTGGTTAGAAAGAATGGAGAGTGAAAGTTAGTTTCATTCAATGCTAAGATATCCGGGGTGTTTACAAGGAGAAATGATTCAACATCATCTAAGAAAACCAACCTGCCTCCTCCCTTGCGGCTTGCATTTACGAATATCTGCGGGCTTAGAACTAATTCTAAGCCCGCAGATATTCGTAAATGCAAGCCGCAAGGGAGGAGGCAGGTTGGTTTTCTTTGAGTTTGGTCCTGGTTTAAACGTAACTTTTGCTTGAGCTGTCATTTCATTTTATTTAATTTAAAAGTTTCAGTTAGGTTGAGTGAGTGAGGGGTGCTGGACAAGTGGTGGTGCAGAATATCAGACTTGCAATACAAGTAGACCATCAGGATTGTGGCCTCAGGAAAGCCCACAGGGGATGCGTGCAGGGTCCATTTCCATGCGCGACATGGCACTACAAACTTCCTGATATTATACAACTGTTGATGGAGCAGACGCTCTAAGCGCTACCAAAGAGTTAGGGCTTCTGTACTATCAGTCGGAAACAGCAGCCAGGAAGTATCCATCCAGTACCCTCAATCCATCAGGCAAAGTCAGCCCAGTCAAACTGCACCGAAATATATGGTACTGAAGCACCCCACTGTGTCCAGTTTAGGGGGTGGGATGTGGCGGGAGCGGGGAAAAGCGGCGTTCAACCTCTACATCTGGCTAATAAGCAATTTAGGTTTGCCAATCGATGATTTGTTTGAGTCACCTGCTCTAGGAAAGTTGTTGTCCATGACTGAAGAGGCCTCCCTCCCCTAGGTTTAGATTCAGAGTTTTCCTTCTCCTAGACGGATGACCTGGGAAGATCTACGGGTCCATCAGCTCCGAGAGGTTTCGCCCCGCGCCTGGGTCCTAATCCAGGTATTTCTGCGACCCCGCATGGGCAGTTAATAGTAATTGGTTATTTAAGTTAACATCTACTGAAAAATTTCACTTCTCAAAGTGGTTAAAAAGGACATTACTATGCTTTCCATTTTTATTTTTAATGGGAGAGGGGATAGGTAAAAATTCATGCAGTGGAAGCAACTAAATTTGCAACAGCATTGGTTTTAGAGAGATGAGTTAATGTATGGTTAGATATACTTTTGTAAGTTTAGGAATATATGGTTAGATATAGTTTAGTAAGTTTAGGTATGTATGGTTAGATATAGTTTAGTAAGTTTAGAAATGTATGGTTAGATATAGTTTAGTAAGTTTAGGAATAGTATAACATGTTAAAGTATGATTTACTTAATATTAGAAATTAAGATTTGGTATCCAAACTAAGTATTTAATACAACTGAAAGATAAGATATATGCTCAGTATAGATACAAGAGAACATTTGATTTGGAGTACAGTTAAGTACAGGTATACCTGAAAGATATAAGTTATGGCGTATTCTGCGTATAAATAAATATAGATGGGTGGATAAGTGGCATGTGTTTACTGTATACGCATGTATGAAATTTTAGACATTGAGTATGTTGTCTTCAGACTTCTAACGAAGGAGGATAACTTCGTCTTTCTCTTAATATCCGGAAGTTTGTATTACAGTGAGTACCGGTTCAGTTTGTGTAAAAGTGATTGCAATACTATCTCGTATCAAAAAGATATTAAGAGTTGCTGTTCATTATAGATCACTTTAAATCTATGTATAGGACTATGGCTATTAAGTATTTACTTAGGAGTTTAGTTATGGGTTGGGAGTTTAATCAAAAGCATGCCTAAGAAATCTTTAGGTGTTAATGTGTATCGATTTACGAAAATCGAGTCTGTAAGGGTCAAAAGTTGAGAGCAAGGGTCCCTCTAAGTTACGTGCAATTGATTAGATTTAATGGCAACTAAGGAAATAGAGCAGTTGGTTAGTTAGGGATCAGGAGAGAGAGGATTTAAGTAACAGTACAAAAAAAAAGTTGGTCATGCAAAACAGACAAGGCAGTTCACATTTTTATTCCTTTTTACTAAATTCCAAACTTTTCAACCAATTTTAATGAAATCGGTTGCAGACAATTAAAACAACTAATTTTTGGCCAATATTTTTTTCAAAATTATAAAAACACATTCATCGATATATTTTAAAACTTTTTTAAATGGATGAAATAAGTTAACCCAAACTATTTTAAATAAATAATCTGGCCTTATATTTTAAATGGATGAAATAAGTTAGCTCAAACTGTTTTTAATAAATAATCTAGCCTTATATTTTAAATGGATGAAATAAGTTAACTCAAACTGTTTTTAATAAATAATCTGGCCTTATATTTTAAATGGATGAAATAAATTAGCTCAAACTGTTTTTAATAAATAATTTGGCCTTATATTTTAAATGGATGAAATAAGTTAGCTCAAACTGTTTTTAATAAATAATCTGGCCTAAATGGATGAAATAAGTTAGTTCAAACTGCTTTTAATAAATAATTTGGCCTCATATGTTAAACGGATGAAATAAGTTAGCTCAAACTGTTTTTAATAAATAATTTGGCCTTATATTTTAAATGGATGGAATAAGTTTGTTCAAACTGTTTTTAATAAATAATTTGGCCTTATATTTTAAATGGATTAAATAAGTTAGTGCAAACTGTTTTTAATAAATAACTTGGCCTTATATTTTAAATGGATGAAATAAGTTTGCGCAACTGTTTTTAATAAATAATTTGGTCTTATATTTTAAATGGATTAAATAAGTTAGCTCAAACTGTTTTTAATAAATAATCTGGCCTAAATGGATGAAATAAGTTAGTTCAAACTGCTTTTAATAAATAATTTGGCCTCATATGTTAAATGGATGAAATAAGTTAGCTCAAACTGTTTTTAATAAATAACTTGGCCTTATATTTTAAATGGATGAAATAAGTTTGCGCAACTGTTTTTAATAAATAATTTGGCCTTATATTTTAAATGGATGAAATAAGTTTGCGCAACTGTTTTTAATAAATAATTTGGCCTTATATTTTAAATGGATGAAATAAGTTAGCTCAAACTGTTTTTAATAAATAACTTGGCCTTATCTTTTAAATGTTAATCCATTTAAAAGATAAGGCCAAGTTATTTATAGAAACTTCGTAGGAAAATTGATTTTAATTTTAGATCATTTTAAAAAAATACTTTTCTTAATCTTTTTAATATTTCTTTTCAAATTGATTTTTTATTAACTTTAAACTATTGTTCATGAACTTGTTTGCGTACATTTTAATTATATTTGATCGTTTGCAAACATTTTTTTTTCAAATATATAAAAATCATTAATTTGACTAATCTTAAACGAGTCAACCAATTTTATAGCAGTATTTTACTTAGATGTAAATAGTTTTTTCTTTATTTTTTTACTAATCTCCAACTATGCAAACAATTTTAAATAAATCAATTATACAATGGAAAGGAAACTGCAAAACGAAAATTGCATTTTCACACTGATGAAGTTTACGACATTGTTGATCTTCGAACGGAGATTAAGTAGAAATGAAAAAAAGAAGTCCGATTAAAAGTCAAGCAAGAAAAGCTGAACAAAGACTCTTTCGTCGAATAACTGTACTGAAATTGAAAAAACATCATAGATATCAATAGTTCATTATACAAATATCTTTTAGTAAACAACGTTGTGAAAGATATTTATGAAGTTAACCATTATAAAGCACTCCGGTAGGAGACGTGGTTGATATGTAACATTTTTAAATAGTAATATCTTGTGATAAAACGAAATTTTAAATAATTATCAAGATATTGAGGAATGAACGTTTTCAGATTTTCGCTCAAAAGCATATTAATAATTCACGCATTTTCGGCCATTTATTTTTTTTTACTAAACCCCAACTTTTAAACCAATTTTAATGAAATCAGGTGCTGACAATTAAAAACAACTCAGTTCTTGCCAACATTTTTTCAAAATTATACAAACACATTCTATTAATCTTTTTTTTTAACTTTTAAAATTTTTAATCGATATTTTTACTAACCTTAATCGACCAATATATTCTATAGTATATTTTCGCTTCGATTTGATTTTTTCTTTATTGTGTGAATGTTTAAAATTGGGATAATAATGTCCGATATATTTCAGAAATATAGAAACACATTCATCGATATACTTAAAAGCTTTAAATCAATATTTAACATCGATACGTTTTTACTAACATCAATCGATTCAATACATTCTAAAGTACTTTTTTCGCGTTTATCTGATTTTATTTATTTTGCGTATATTTTGAATATGGATAGTAATATAACGACGATATATTTCATAAACCGAAACTTATTTTGCGATTTGAATGGCAGAATTAAGTATCTAAGAACAAATTCAAATTTTAGTTATTATAATAATTGATTTTGTTACTGACAACTTGCAGTGGAATAAACTTTTATCGTTATTTTTTTAATAAGGAATTTGAAATGGAGAATTTATAAAAGGGTTATTGACGTGAAAGATCATTTTTATAGCTTTAAATAAAAATCAGTTCAATTACATTTTAATAAATAATTTGGCTTAGTTGTTTAATTAATTAAATTTATAGAGACTTAATAGAAAAAGTTTTAAATATTGCTATTTATTACTAATTATTACTAATTATTACTATTTATTACTAATTATTACTAATTATTACTATTTATTACTAATTATTACTATTTATTACTAATTATTACTATTTATTACTAATTATTACTAATTATTACTAATTATTACTATTCATTACTAATTATTACTATCTATTACTAATTATTACTATTTATTACTAATTATTACTAATTATTACTAATTATTACTATTCATTACTAATTATTACTATCTATTACTAATTATTACTAATTATTTCTATTTATTACTAATTATTACTAATTATTACTAATTATTACTATTCATTACTAATTATTACTATCTATTACTAATTATTACTAATTATTACTATTTATTACTAATTATTACTATTTATTACTAATTATTACTAATTATTACTAATTATTACTATTCATTACTAATTATTACTATCTATTACTAATTATTACTAATTATTACTATTTATTACTAATTATTACTAATTATTACTAATTATTACTATTCATTACTAATTATTACTATCTATTACTAATTATTACTAATTATTACTATTTATTACTAATTATTACTATTTATTACTAATTATTACTAATTATTACTAATTATTACTATTCATTACTAATTATTACTATCTATTACTAATTATTACTAATTATTACTATTTATTACTAATTATTACTCATTATTACTATTTATTACTAATTATTACTAATTATTACTATTCATTACTAATTATTACTATCTATTACTAATTATTACTAATTATTACTATTTATTACTAATTATTACTCATTATTACTATTTATTACTAATTATTACTATTTATTACTAATTATTACTAATTATTACTATTTATTACTAAGTATAACTATTTATTACTTTATATTACTATTTATTACTAATTATTACTTATTATTACTAATTATTACTTTATATTACTATTTATTACTAATTATTACTAATTATTACTATATATTAACGTATATCTATCTCTATACTTATTACTTGTATATATTAATGGTTTTATTTATTACTTGTATATATTACATATTGTGTATAATTACTGGTAACCATATCGTATTGAATTCTACACTAGGTCTACTTGACAGCTGGTTATTCCCCAGCATATGTGCTGCTTCTTTCACCCGTCTTACTCTCCACCGTTCCTCTCTGTTTATAATTTTTACTTCGTCCCATAGTGATAGATGGTTTCCTTTTTCTTAACAGATATGGTCAGCTATACCTGACTTTTCAGTCTCTCCACTTACTACGGCTTTTCGGTGTTCTTCTAACCGTACTTTCAACGGGCGACACGTTTCACCTCTGTATAGTTTTTCACATTTAAATGGGATTTCATATACACAATTCTTAGTCATGATTTTTTTTGTAGGGGGCTTGACAAGCTGTTTCCGGCGAGTTGAATCACTTCTGAATACTGTCCTTATGTCATATGGATTACATATTAGTTGAAGCCCCTTCATATATGGTATACAAACTGTGGTGAGTTTCGGAGTGGTGTCCTTTTGTGTTTGGTCCAGATTTCTTGGAGCTGATGTCATGCTCTCTGGATAGTTGCTCCGGTGGAGGGGTTCTCTTAAACTGTCCATCTCCTTGTGATATGCACTGATGTTTTTTTTTACATGGGGATCACCACTTATCAAGGCCCGTAAGCCACTCGGGGATAAGGGTTATTTTGTGCACAATAATCAATGGGATAATATCGTAGTAATAGTTGGTATTGGAGATTTGATAAAGCGTCTTACTTAAGGGGGCGATTAATCAGGAATTTGTTTATGTTGGACTTGAAGACGTCCAAGTTGTAGTCAGGTGGGAAACAGGCAAACGGAAGAAAATTCCACAGGCGTGCACTTCTCAGAAAAAAACAATGTTCATGGAATCTACGTTTTGATTTAGGCACAGATAAAGAGTGGGGGAAATTACTGACAATGGTTTTAGCTAGACGGGTGTTTATTATGAAGGATTGGCGAGGGGGTCCAGAGATTGGAGCTCGGACGAGCACTTGCCATGTTTAGGGAAATGGTATTATACTGGATATGGATTGCGCACTGTGAAAGTGTGCTCGTGCATTATTGTGCTTCTTTTGTTTCTTGTGTTAGGGTGCACATTTACCCAAGTATGCATGCGTGCAAGTGTATTTTGTGTTTTGCCTATTTATGTGTATAATTATGGAGAGATGTTTAAGGCGGGGTTGATGTTACTACATATTGTTTTTGCTCGGTGTTGTAGGCAACGGACGATTCCTTTCTTTACATTATATGGATCGTGGGAGTTGTAGTTTAGATACTGTCCAGTCAAAGTCGGCTTTCGGTAAACAGATGGCATAAACCCCTGACCTGTGCGAGTTATTAACACATCTAGGAACGATAATTTATTGTTATTTTCTTATTCCATTGTGAACTGTATAGTTAGACGCATTTTCATTTACAATTACTACGACATTGTTCCATTGACCTCTGTACACTTATTAACCCTTATCCTCGAGTGGCTTCTTGTCTTGATAAGTGGTGACTCCTTTGTTAAAAAAAAATCAATAATGCTCATGTACACAATTACGCGTTTGAGCGAAAAGATTTTGTGATTGAAGAGTTCGTTTAATAAAACATCTCGCACAGTGTCGAATCATCCTATATAAGAGAAACAGCCATAGTTGAAGTTTTTTAAAATGTTACGAGAACACTTGAATCCATTTTACAAATTTGGTCAAACTGTAAGCCAAAGTAATATTCTTTTATTTACTTATCTCTTAGGAAAATATTTCCGATGCAACAAAATGATTTCTGTCAATTTTCATATAATTGGTAAATGAGACATTGGTAAGTTAAAAGAAATCTTGGAGTATTTTAAATATTCGGATTAATCTTCTAATCTAAAATGTTTTCTATCCATAATCTTTGTGTGTTTCTTTTAGACGTCCGGAATATACACGTCATATTTAATTATCTGTGCGGGATTTCGGATGGAACCCTTTACTTTTTCTATAGGAGTAGATTGTTCTCGTTCCGTCAGACAAAACTAGATAGAATATTTCAGTAATTCGTAATCCTATTCTTAGTATACATATATTTGACAATTAAAAACATATATATTAATTTAAGTGAGTCTAACTTCTTTGGTACGAATATATATATATATATATATATAAATATATATATGTGTGTGTGTGTGTGTGTGTGTGTGTGTGTGTGTGTGCGTGCGCATGTTCGTGTGTGTTTGGTTGTATATGTTTATGTATATGACTGAATACATAATATTTGGCTTTTATTTTTACGCGTCTATCTTCTTTGGTACGAGTTATTGTAAATATATAGTTTTTTTAAATGACAGATCTATTCAATAATAAGGATCTGAAAAATTTATCGTCGAAACTGTCGGTTTTTGTTTATAAATATTAGTGTACACTCGTCTCAGGACAGGTAAAATTGATTCCATGAACCGAATAATTTTACACTATTCTTATGTTTCCTTATAACTTTATTGATTGAATATTTGAGGATTTATATATATAGATAGGTAGATAGATAGATAGATAGATAGATAGATAGATAGATAGATAGATAGATAAATAGATAGATAGATAGATATAAGATATAGATAGATAATTTGAGAAATATTTTGTTCCTATACGTCTAACTTCTCTTGTACGAAATATCGTGAATGGTATTTAAATATACACATCCGCCAGCTTTTAAATGGATTTTATTGAATCTGAAATAAACATACGTAATAAACAATTTATAAAGTTATAAAGATAAAAAATAATTTTTTTTTAATAATCTATCAAAATACAGAAAGCTCTGCACGGATAACTGGAGCATATAAATGTTAAGTCATTACTAGGGCTATGCCAAGACACATTCTTTTCATTGTTTAGTCTGTATATATCCAACACAGAGAGGGTTAATAAATCGAGAACTGCATCACTCAATCTAAAAACATAGTGAAAAGAATATTCTCTTGGTATAGCCGTAGTCATTACCATGGATCCTAATATTTTAACTAGATCAGTGATTATGTTAATGACTAATATATGCGATGAGGGTTTAATACTGTATGCCAGAATAATCAAACGGCAAATAGAGAATATGGTTATTCAAGCGGAGGTTCAAAAATTGTTTTTTTTAAACAAAACACAACGAAAAGTAAACTTGTCTCTGTGCGTTTGTGTGTCTGTGTGTGTACATTTACCTAAAAAACTACTCTGTCAATTTTCAGCATGCAGACTCGAGATTCGAGATAAGAGGTATTGAGATTTGGTAAACCCTTTTTTTATCGGTTTTCGGTCAATATTCAAGATTTTGACCTTCGAAGACTCTACTAAACTCCTCCGCCAATTTTGGACAGGTATCCAACTTTTTAATGTTATATGAACCCTAAAATAATAAAAGTTAAGGGGTAAAAACTGGGGTCAATTTAAAAAAAAATAGAAATTTGCGGTTTCTACCAAATTACTAAGCCATATTAGTCTAAACATATGAAAATATACATAAAGTGTATTCATACAAAGGGCAATAGAAGGGTTTAAGTTAAAAAGATTTGTCTCTAGAAAACTATTCAGCCAATTTGGGGTCCAAACATTTGAAATTTTACATATAGTGTATTCAGATATGCATCAAGATTTTAATCAGGTTTTGAGCAAGGATTTGGGTCATAGATGAAATATTGCCCTTTACAGAATCTACCTCCGCCAATTTTGGGTACAAACACTTGAAATTTTAGATGTAGGTTACCTGGACATGAGTCAAACTTTTTAATATAATATATATGTATATATATATATATATATATATATATGTATACATAAATTTATGAACAGTACAAAGGGCCAGAGCAAACCGGGCTGACCTACCTATATATATATATATATATATATATATATATATATATATATATATATATATATATATATATATATATATATATATATATATATATATGTTAATATTTTCAAGAAGTGGAGCCACCAATGAAGTTTTAACGAGGTTCATAGAAGAGTGCTCAATACCGATGTAGGACAAGATATACTTTATTTGAAGTACATAAGCATATTTAGGTCGCTACACATTCATGGGTATCTTTCGGCAGCCATTTACAAGTAACTAGGGACTCTTCAATTAATTCGGACTTTATTTTTTTATCAGTAAAATTTAATATACTGTAGAATTTTTAATTGGCTGTATTTTCTTTACTATATCTATCCTCTTCAAAATCTTCATCTAATTTAGCGTTATTTTCTGGTTAGTAAAAGTAAACATCTTAGACATTAGATGTAGAGACAATAGAAGATCAAGCATCTTGATCTCATAACACTACACTCGTTTTGTGCTGTAAACTTTATCTATATGACCAAGTTGGAATTAAGGCCTATTTCTCTGGTCTTGAAAATATTCTCTGTCTTCCAGTGAAACTTGAAAAATCAAATTTTACATAGATGATAAGTGAAAAATTAAAAAATCTTTCTCCGTTGAACTGATCGTGGTTCCAAAACCAATCTAAGACGTTGATTAAATTGTAACCTTTCTCTTAATGAAGTAAAAAATTATCTTACAGTAGACTATATTATATTTGTAATTAAGGCACACGTTCGAATCCTGTCGGAGTTTCGTAATTTGCTGTGTAGCATTTATTATTTCCATAATAAAGAGGTATAAAAATATCAATAACTTCAACAACAAAACAACATAATTCAAAATAAAATTCATTTCCACGTAAGAAATAAGATTCGCTTTATGGATATATATGAAAATGTTGATTCTTCCTATCAGAAAATAAAATAAAATACAACAGAGTAATTGATAGTCCATGCATTTTTTTTCTTTTTTAATACATCTTTAGAAAATAATGATTAGATCATAATAACTTTTTGGTACATACACATTATATATATATATATATATATATATATATATATATATATATATATTATATATATATATATATATGTCTGTGTGTGTATATGTGTGTATATGTGTGTATGTTTTTGTGTATGTGTGTTTCATTTATTTCCATCGCTAAGTATTTTTAGCAAACTTATGAATTTGAAAAAGACGTTCATATATTTTATATTTACATAAATATAATTTGTTATATTTTATATCTACACTAATATAATTTTTTATATTTTATATATCTACACTAATATAATTTGTTATATTTTATATCTACACTAATATAATTTTTTATATTTTATATATCTACACTAATATAATTTTTTATATTTTATATATCTACACAAATATAATTTTTTATATTTTATATCTAAACTAATATAATTTTTTATATTTTATATATCTACACTAATATAATTTTTTATATTTTATATATCTACACTAATATAATTTTTTATATTTTATATCTACACTAATATAATTTTTTATATTTTATATATCTACACTAATATAATTTTTTATATTTTATATCTAAACTAATATAATTTTTTATATTTTATATCTAAACTAATATAATTTTTTATATTTTATATGTATACACGAATATAATAATAATATCGGTTGTTGAGTGAAGCAGAATCTCATTCAAAATTATTGGTAACATTATTAAGTCACAGAACTTGTGAACCTGCATAGTCGTTCATTTTTGTTTAAAAACTGACGCTGTTGTATAATTTTTCCATCGGTTGCATAATATGTATTTATGTAATATATCTATCTATCTATCTATCTATCTATCTATCTATGTATCTATCTATCTATATATGTATGTATGTATGTATGTATGTATCTATATATATATATATATATATATATATATATATATAGTTTTTTATTGTTGATTGTTTTAAACGATATTGAGGGTAGCATCTTCAGACTGAAGATCGGATGTATTTTTTTAGATTTTGGACGTAAACAAATAATATTTTTATTTATTTATTTATTTATTTTTGAAACAGTAATCTACGTACAAACATTTTTCGGGGCCCTACGCCTCGTCAGTGTAGCCTGACTGTTATAAGAATTTTAACCCTGGACCTTATGTATCTCAGTCCAGCCTCCCATCCATTACACCATAAAATAAATAAATAAAAATAAATTAATTAAAATATATATACATATATATATATATACGTACATATATATACGTATATATATACCTACAGCTATATATATGTATATACATATATATGTATATATAGTATGTACATATATATGTGCATATATATATATGAATATATACGTATATATAAGTATGTATATGTATATATATACATATATACATGTATATATTGTATATATATGTGTATATATACATGTATATATATGTATAAATATATATGTATGTATATATATGTATATATATGTATGTGTATATATACATATATACGTATATGTATATATGTATACATATATATGTATATATATATATGTATATATGTATACATATATATGCATATATATGTGTATATATATGTATATATATATATATATATTTTTTACACAGTGATCACCACTTATCAAGGCCGGAAGCCACTCAGGGATAAGGGTTATTGCAAGTACATTAAGTTGTGTGGAGATTTGATGAAGTGTTTACTTAAGGGGGCGATTCATTAGGAATTTGTTTACGTTGGACTTGAACACATCCAAGTTGTAGTCCGGTGGGAAGCAGGCAGACGGAACAGAGTTCCACAGGCGTGTAGTTCTAAGAATGAAGCTGTGTTCATAGAATCCGCGTTTTGATTTAGGCACAGATAAAGAGTGGGGGAAACTTTTGACAGTGGATTCAGCTAGACGGGTGTTTTTCGTGAAAGCTTGGCGAGGGGGGGACCAGAGATTGGAGTTCAGACGAGCACCTGCCATGGAAATAACGATAAAACAAGGATAGGCTCGCAACGTCTCTTTTGTGGGAGAGAGGTTGCAGGGTAGAGAAAAGGGCATCCCCCACTAAGCCACGAAGTTTATTTTGTACTCTGTCAAGGCAGGATAGGCTGTTTTTAGAAGCTCCTGCCCAGATATGGCAACAGTATTCCATCATTGGATGTACTTTTCTTTTATATAGATAGGGAATTGCATCAGTAGTGAGATATCTTCTGGAGCGGTAGAAGGATCCCACCATCTTTCTAACGACCTTGGCAACAGACTTGATGTACGCATCCATTTCAGATCAGGAGTAAAGGTCAAACCCAGAAGCTTGTCAAAACACGGGCCTCACCCAGACGAGAGCCATCCATCCCAATTGATGCTAGATGGGGATCAGAGCGTTGATGATGTAAGGATGGGACTTTGGTTTTGGATGCATTAAAGGTAACCAGCCACATCTTCCCCCACTGAACCACGCGCTCAAGATCAGAGGAGAGAGAATCAGAGAGAGTTTTGTCATTTACAGCCTTTGATGTGTTGCCGTAGATGGTCGTGTCATCAGCATAGATGTCAACGAATGATTTAAGTATGTGTTTAAGGAGGTCATTGATGTAGATCAGGAAGAGAGTTGGGCCCAGGATTGACCCCGGAGGGACTCCAGCATTAATACTGCAGGCCTCTGATTTTTGTCCATCGACCACTACTCTTATGCGCCTATCGGAGAGAAATGATTTAATGATTGAGAAAACATTTCCAGTTATACCGTAGCTGGAAATCTTGTGAAGCAGACCCTTATGCCATAACTTGTCGAAGGCCTTTGATATGTCAAGAGCAATTCCCCTAGAAAGGAAGCCTTTGTCAAGAGATTCACTAATCCTGTGAGATATAACCGTCAACACATCTTCCATGGTCGTGTCCGTGTCGAATAGTATATATATTATTTAATTGGAATTCATTATTGTGATGAGTATTATTGATTAATTTTATTTATTGCGGATTATTATTCTCATTTTTCTTAGTTGTTTCATCATGGTGAGACGACAACAACTATGGAAGGCAGTAATTGCAGTGAATGCAGTCAGGAGATTCAGAGTTCTTATCGGTCGCGGTTACCACCTGACGAAGGCCAGAGGAATAGTTGGCCGAAACATCGTGAAACAACTAAAAAAAGATGAGGATAACAGTCCGCAATAAATAAAATTAATAAATAATACTCATCTCAATGAATTCCAATTAAAGAAAATAATTTTATTTAAAAATAGTATCAGATAAGCGATTTTCTTATTAACGAAAAGATGAGAGTTGATTACTGATTGACTAATCGCGTCGGCCTTTTTTAATTTTGGCATCTGACGATAAAGTGCGGGAAGTTGCCAACGCAATTTAGAGTCAGATGCAGAAGCACTAATTATTTTTCTCATTTAAATAATTGGTCACACAATCTATATATTAATACGATAGTGTGTGTGTGTGTTATCTTCTATGTCACGCTTAGACCCGGTTCGTTCAATTGTTATGTACTTCCATTTCTTGTCATAAATAATTTTACCAAGAATTCTTCATAAGTTTTATTTCGGTTTCGATTATAGCTGACTGCACTTAAGTCATCTATTTTTTATGAGTAATTTTGTCAAAAAATTTTTATAAGTTTTGGTTTCGATTTCGATTATGGCTGAAGGAAATTAAGTTTTACATGTATCGATCTGTCTGTCTGTCTGTCTGTCTTTCTCTCTCTCTCTCTCTCTCTATATATATATATATATATATACATATATATATATATATATATATACGTAAATTGAATAAAATCACAACCTACATGAATAGAAATTCACTTATTTTGGCGTTAAGCTCTTACAGCTGTTTCGTGAAAGGATGGACAATTACCTCTCGTCCATAGAACTGCAAATCTTCCATCCAGTCACTCCTCAGAGACGCTTATATATATATATATAATATATATATATATATATATATATATATATATATATACATACATACATATATATATACTATTGCCGTTTTAAATAAAAAGCTAAAATAATATCAGAGCGTCTCCATTCACACTGAACATCTACAGAATGCCAACATCAATATATTACATATGAATGAGTCCCCAGTTACTTTAAGTTACTTTACCGTTTGATGGAACTTTTTCTAGTACGTTTGTATAGTAGTCTTGTGACATTTTTATATTATTAATAATATTGATTAGTTTTTCACAATTGTTAAAAATAATAAAAGGTTGATGTTCACTTTGAAGCGATATTTTCCATACACTTTTCCTGTTTCCAAATTTATACTAAAAGGTGGTTTACAGTGAATTTCTTTCAAAATATTGATTGCTTATCGATACATGAAAAAGCAATACAAATCTAACATATGAACTTGGGTTAATATAGCAATTACATTAATTTTACATCGATCAAAATACAATTTCAATGCGTCTAACTTTTATTGATTCGATTTGTCTTATAAAGAACAGAATTAAACCTGATCTATCAAAAGTGCATCGAGCAGATCATTGTGAAGATATATCTTCTGAAATATTCTGGTACATTGTCAATATATATTGTTTGAATCAATAGGTGTTTTGGACGTTTGTAACATCGGATGCTTTAGCCGGTATTTGTACCGAATCAGAACCAACTTCGCATCGGCAGAGTCTGGTATGCTTAGAGAACAGTTGGAAAAAATCGACGCCAAAGTGGCAAAGACGAAAACAGAATTGGAAAACAAGAAAATAGTAATCGTATAAAAATATATACTTCTATTAAAAATAAGTTTTACATAGTTGTTATAATTATATAAAATATATTTTTATATATTTAAAAAAATATATATACAAACATTTTCATATATTTTTATTATTATATAAAAACATATTCATAAAATTTTTTATAATTATATAAAGCATTTTTATATAATTTTTGTAATTATATAAAAATATTTTTATATAATTTTTTATAATTATATAAAGCATTTTATATAATTCTTGTAATTATATAAAAACATTTTTATATAATTTTTATTATTATATAAAAATATTTTTATATAATTGTTATAATTATATTAAAACATTTTATATAATTTATATTATTATATAAAAATATGTTTATATAATTTTTATTATTGTTTTAAAACATTTTATATAATTTTATTATCATATAAAACTACTTTTATATAATTTTATAATTATAGAAAATATTTTTATATAATTTTTGTGATTATAAATTTTATATAAAAATGTTTTTATATAATTATATAAAAAATATTTTCACATAATTTTTATAATAATATAAAAAATATTTTTATATAATTTTATAATTATAGAAAATATTTTTATATAATTTTTGTGTTTATAAATTTTATATAAAAATGTTTTTATATAATTATATAAAAAATATTTTCACATAATTTTTATAATAATATAAAAAATATTTTTATATAATTTTTATAATTAGATAAAGATATTGTTTAAAAGATGTATAATTTTTTTTTTTTTTTTTGAATTGGGTATAAGATATTTTTTCAAAAGTTTTGAAATAAATCCCTTTTACGACGGGAGCAAAGAAAAAGTTGAGATAGAAAACAAATATTTTTCAGTATCAGATAAAGAAACGTTTTTTACTTATGACGATAAAACTTGCAAATAAATATTCTTACGATGAAAACATGGAAACAACTGTGCAAAAAATCTTTCTTTTCTCCTTCAATTAAAGTTAAGCGTTTTAACAACATTTCCGTTTACGTTAAATCTTACTTTTGCGTGTGTGTTTTGTTACTTTTAAAAGGTTTCTGTTCATATTCATTTTCACTAAATCGTTTTTGCTTTATCTTTACGTTTATGCCAAGTACTTGTTTGCGCTTTGATTCATAGTCCACCCCCTTGATCTATAGTCCACCCCTATTACAAAAAACACTTGTCTAACCGAACCTACTATCAATAATTTCCTCCAATCTTTATCCGTGGCTAAACCTAAACGTGCATTCCAAGTACGTCCTAAGATGAAGTACTCCTGCTATATATGGGCCGAAGCTGCTAGACAGATCTTATCCTGCCTTGACATAGCTCAAAATAGACTTCGTAGCCTAGTGAGGGATGCTCTTTCCTCTTCCCTGCAACCTCTTTCCCACAGAAGAGGCGTTGCGAGTCTGTCTCTGTTTTATCACTATTTTCATGGCAAGTACTCGTCTAAGCTTCAATCTATGGTCCCCTACTTTCACGAAAAACACTCGTCTAGCCGAAACCACTATCAATAATTTACCCCACTCTTTATCTGTGCTCAAACCTAAACGTGGGTGCCATGATTCTTAGAAATCCCCGTCCGTGGAACACTCTACTACCGCTAGCCTGTTTCTTAGTCGACTACAATATAGTCGTCTTCATGTCCAACGTAAACAGGTTCTTGTTGAGCTGTCCCCTTAAGTAATCAAATTATACCTTCTTGCTAAACTTTCACAAAAATCACTCGTCTAGCTAAAACCACTACTAATAATTTCCCCACTTTTTATCTGTGCCTAAACCTTACCGTGGATTTCATGAAACATGTTTCTTTCCTATAACTACCCACCTGTGGAACACTGTTCCGCTTGCCTGCTTTCCGTCTGCCTTCAAGTCCAACGTAAACAAATTCTTGTTAAGCCGTCGCCTTAAAAAGTCAAATTATACCAAATTTCCACCACTCACGTTATTTTCTCAGTTACTTTCGTACACTCGAAAGTAATCCTCGAGTGGTCTCCGGGCTTTGATAAGTGGTAACTCCTTTGTAAAAAAAAATCATACTCGCTTACCAAATATAATGCAGTGATATCGTTAAAGACAACAGTATTTTACGACCGGGCATCGGGTGGAACCCCTGACTCTATAAACCCCCTTCCGTAAAATATATATGAAATAAAGTGATTTTCAGATCGTTAACTGTTTCGGCCATTTTCGGGACTGACTCTATATACTCCGCTTCTAAAGTATATGTGAAATAAAGTGATTTTTACATCGTAAACTGCTTCAGACATTTCCGGGACTGACTCCACATACCCGCCACCTCCAAAAAAACATATATAAATAAAGTAATTTTCGGGCCATAAACTGTTCCGGGCCTTGAAAAATGGTGATTCCTTTGTAAAAAAAAAAAAAGATGGTTGCAATTACTCTCACAATATCGTTGAAACTTTTCGTCTGCTAGCTATTGATTGACTAATCATTTCGGAATCTCACTGCTTATTGTAACCTGGTGGAAGATGCTGATACGAACTTGTGTGTCGGATTCTGGATAAGTATCCTCTAGTCTAAATGGCATAATCGGCGTTGATCAGATTCTGTCTTATTTTATATTATGACGCCATCATTTCCATCATTTTAGCCACAGTCATCTTGAGGCTTACTCTGTTATTCCCGAACCTATTTATGACATTGATCAAATAATTGACCGCAAATTCTCGGCTCAGATTCTAGCTCATACCCAACTGACTACCATGGTCTTAGAACGAATCTTTAGACTTTATTAGTCTCACATTTTCCTATCTTTCTATTCTTAAATTATTGATGGCCAGAAATACCAGTGTAACGGGGCCGTTACACTTTAGCTGTGTTGTTAAATATCAAACCACGTGGATCCACACGTTGTCTAGTAACGTCGTAAAGTAACAAATAAAATAGAAAAGAAAAAAAATCCAACTCGGCATTTTTTTAAAAGTGCAAATGAAATGCATTTATTCGTGGATCTTCCAACAATAACGCATTTCATTACAATACGCTGCCATATAACATGTGCTTTTTAAAAGTCTCTCTTCCCGCCACCTGACGTCGAACATAACCAGCGCTTTCTCGCTCTCGACTTCACACACACATTTCCCCGGATGCACTGTTTATCTCTTTTTTGCTCGACCACGTGCTGTTCTTTTTTTTTCTTTGTTTTCATGAGGTCAGAGAGTGAATATTTGCTTAATTTGCATATGCGCTAAGACGGCTGCTGCTGCTAATATTTTCGTAAGTCACCTATCCTCTGGCTACTACCGATTTTCTCACATATGCGCCATACGCGCTATGCTACATCGGGAATTCTAGCTCTAATTGTAAGAAACCTCTCAATCATTTGTAGTGAAAACTGCTAATATGCCTCACATATTTCCTTTTACACAGGAATCGCCACTTGTCAAGGTCTGGAGGCCACTCGAGGATAAGGGTTAATAGGTATACATTAGTTAATGTGATTATAGCGTAGTAGCAAACATAAGTAGTGGGAATTTTGTAAATTGGATTACTTAGGGAGACGGTTCATCAAGAACTTGTTTACGTTGGACTTGAAGACAATCAGATTGTAGTCAGTTGGAAAGCAGGTAATTGGAAACGAGTTCCACAGGCGTGCAGTTCTAAGAAAGAATCTTTGTTCATGGAATCTACATTTAGGTCTAGGCACAGACAAGGAATGATAAGCACTTGCCTTGAAAATAAGGATAAAGCCTGGGCAGGCTCGCAACGTCTCTTGTGTGGGAAAGATGTGGCAGGAAAGAGAAAAGGGCATCGTTCACTAAGCTATTAAGTCTATATTACGACAGTTTCATTCCGAACACGTCTTACAATATTCTGGCAACTTTACCAAACAAGCTGCTTTTGTCAGAGTTAAACAGAAATAGGATATTCGGTTGCAGAATGATGACTTGATGGGTCCAGGGAATCTTAGCTCCTGCTCAAATTTTGCCACACACAGAGGCCACCTTGTACAAGATTATTATATACAGACATTATATAAGACGTCTCATTTTTAAATGTAAAAGCGGTAATATTTTATTGTATTGATTAGTTGCTCGCACTTGCTCAAGAAAAGAAAAGGCGGATGTTCACTTTGACAAAAAATGCTTTATATCTTTTTTTTTTTTTTTAAATATTTTAAGTTTCAAAAGGTTACTCTTTACAGTCAATTACTTTACAACAAATTATTGATTATCGATCCATAAAAACAATACAAATATATATATATACATATATTGTTTTTATGGATCGATATATATATATATATATATATATATATATATATATATATATATATATATATATATATATAACGTATGAACTTAGGTGAATATGCCAATTACATTAAAATTGAATCGATCAAAATTCTATTTAAATGCGTCTGTCTTCGATTTGTTTCGATTGCGTAAAATTGTCTTGTTATCTGCGCCGGGGAGATTAGTGTTAATGTTATTGCAACTGTTATTGTTAGGATTAGGCTTTCAGATGTTCAGCCTCCTTAATGATTAATATAAGTTTCGGGTCCCTGACTATCAGGCGGATAACATCAGTACAGTAAAAAAAGTTTACCTTCAGCAGCCTTATTAGTGCCATGGCTACATGGATAGACACATAAACAGAAAATTTCCGACAAGTCAGGTGATTGTTCACGCCAAATACTTCCGACCAAGAGTACAGCTTTTTCTTGTCTCTTTCTTAGAAGAATCACTCATTGTAAATGTGGACTGGGGGACAAATTAGGAGAAGCGAGAGTTACGGAAGCTGCCGATAACACACCCACAATGCATTGTCTGCACTCCATAAAAAAAAAAAAACAATGAGTGTTGTGCTTAATATAAGTTCAATTGACATGTTTAAGGAAAAGTATCGTAATAGGATCCCATCTCACTAACAGAAATATAGGGAAAAACTCCATTGGCGAAATTTATGTATGTAATTCTTGCGGCAACACGGCTGTTTTTTTATTTTTACATGGTAGTCACCACTTATCAAGGCCCGGAAGCCATTCGGGGATAAGGGTTATTGCGTGCACAGTAATCAATGGGATAATATCGCGTTAATCGTTAGTATTGAAGATTTGATAAAGTGTCTTAGTTAATGGGACGGTTTATCAGGAATTTGTTTATGTTGGACTTGAAGACATCGAAGCTGTAGTCAGGTGCGAAACTGGCAAACGGTAGAGAGTTCCACAGACGTGCACTTCTAAGAAAGAAGCTTGGTTCATGGAATCTACGTTTTTATTTAGGCACATATAACGAGTGGGGAAAATTATTGACAGTGGTTTCAGCTAGACGGGTGTTTTTCGTGAAAGATTGGCGAAGGGGGGACCATTCCTGACTATATTTGGATGGAAATTATCTACCCGTTTTTATTTGAAAAGTCTACTAAAGAAAAATGTCTACAGTGTTTTTTTTTTGTTTGCTTATTTTTGCAAAAGGACGCGTGGGCAGACATTCGATTAAAAATTAGAGAATGCGTTTATTTTTAGAAAAACAGCAAGCGAATCAAAAAACTGCAAACTGAGAACAACAAATCCCAATAATACATTTTAACAGTAGTATTAAACAATTATGAAACCACAATCAAATAAAAAAAATATATAAATTAGAAACTGAAATAAATATAAATAATATTAACGTTTGCATCTATTAAAAAAAACTAAATATCGCCAATTCACAACTTATCTGCTAAAAGTATCGTCTTAGCTTGATACAGCTCTGCGTTCAACAAGATTAAAAAAAAAAAAAAAAAAAAAAAACGTCGTAACATGCCATCGTACGGCAGTTGGACTAGTGTGTCGTTTTAAGGATACGAGATGCAGGGGAGCAGAGAATAGAATTGCCGGATCTTTTCATGCTATATTTAAAATCAACTTGCAAGGTAAAATGAGTACATTTTTTAACCAGAATAATTACCATACAATTAATAAAACAAGATCAATTAAATTATATGAATTAAAAACTGAAATAAATATAATTAATATTAACGTCTGCATCTAATCCAAAGAAACTAAATATCGAAAATTCACAACGTATCTGCTAAATGCGTCTAACTTTATTGCATAAGCATTAAGAATCGTTTTGGCTTAATACAGCTTTGCGTGCAACAAGATTTTTAAAAAAAAGTTTTTTAGGATTTACGTTTTGGGTTAGGGAATATTGTATGTGATTTACGGTTTAGGTTAGCGTTTAGGGTTAAGGTTACGATTAATTTGGAGCGTTTAAGGTTATGGATAAAAGTTATGAGGATAAGCGTTTAGCTTTAGAGTTAAGTTAAGAGTTTGGGCTTAGGGTTAGAGTTTAAGTTTTGTGTTAGAGCTTAGTGTTAATATTTACGATTTATTGTTAGAATTAGGGTTTAGGGTTAAATTTAAGATTTAGGATTAGAGTTAGGGTGTAAAGTTAGTAGTTAGTGTAAAGGTTATGGGTAGAGTTTAGTGCTTAAAGAAAAAGGAAGGGTTAAAGCTGAAGGTTAGATTTTGAAAGTGAAAGGGTTTAGGATTAGATTTTAGGGATTAGGGTTACGGTTAAGGAAAAGATTTATTGCTAAAGTTAGTGTTTAGAGTTTTTATTTAGTAATGATAGTTTAGATTTACGGTTTAAGAATTGCGAGTAGAGTTACATTTTATGGCTAGTGTTTAAAGCTAGGGTTTTAGATTTAAGTTTAGAGTTGAGGTTTAAGGTTTAAGATTAGGGATATGGTTAGCGTTAAATGTTAGCGTGTAGGATGAGAGTTTGGGTTTAAGTTAAGGGTTTAGGGTAAAGTATAAGAGTTACACTTTTTGATTAGGGTTAACTATTGGAGTTCAGGTTTACGGTTAATGCTTACAGTGAAAGGTTTTAGTGTTTTATTTAAGTGTAGAGATAAGTATTAGGGTTAGGGCTTAGTTTAGAGTTTAAATTTAGAATTAGGGATTAAGGTTAGAGTTTAGAGTTAGTGTTTAGGGTGCGGGTTAGGGTTTAGGGTTAAAGTTTAGTCTTAGTGTTTGAATAACTGTTTACGGTTGACGGTTAGTGTTCATAGCTAGATTAAGGATTTAGTGTTATGATTTATTCTTAGTTATGGGTGAGAATTTTGGGATTTAGGTTAGAAATTACAGTTTCGGTTAGATTTAGAGTGAAATTTAAAGAGCCTTTGAGGTCACAGTTTATTGTTAGGGTTAGTGTTTATGCTTAGAGTTCAGAGTTTAGTTTAGAGTAAAGGTTTTGAGTTGAAATTAAGGTTTGGGATTAGGGTTTGGTTTAAAGGTTAAGGGATTAGGATTAGAGTTGGGATTTAGGGTTTAGTTAGATTTAGCTATAGTCACTTTCAATAGTTCCTCTCTCTCTCAATTCT
>NC_136512.1:10151914-10166914 GCF_053919585.1 Euprymna scolopes | reverse complement strand
TTACTTTAAATATTGTTTGAAAATAAAGCAGTCGTTCTATAATGCCAGTTTAAAAAAGAAGAAAAAATACATTTAAAAAATCACCAAGATCCATTCGTTCTTTGGCGGGTGTATATGATATGTGCACCTCCATAACATTCTTTTAAAGAAGAAAATAAAAGGATTATTGTGGTTGTTATCGAGCTTTAAGTTTATTACGTTTCTTATTAAAAAAAAAAAAGAAGAATTCGCAATTTTTTATTACTGCTAATTTTCCACGAATCGCTTGTGTGTGATCTTTAGATAGTCCAATCTTCAAATAGAGAGTCGGAATACTGTGTATTGCTTTTTACAAGGAGACCAGATAATAATAACACTGTGAATCCGAGCCCAATTAGGAGAATGGACTTTCAGAAATATAATGGATTATATATATATATATATATATATATATTAGTAGTAGTAGTTCCAGAGTTCAAAAAGGAATCCAGTACTACATTTTACGTTTAAGAACGCAATATTGTTTTATTTATAAAAGTAAGTACGTAGAAATATTTGATACCATAGTAGCCATTTACATTTCTCTCTCTCTCTCTCTCTCTCTCTCATATATATATATATATATATATATATATATATATATATATATATATATATATATATATATATACTGAAATAGTTTTTTAATGGGGATGTGACGTCTACCTTAGAAGTCAATATAGTCCTCCTAAAAATATCAATAATTTTATTTATTTATTTCGCTTCTGATAATTCCCACTCTAGACGTCACATCCCCATTATGTTATCTAGCACCTTTTCTACTCTTCTGATGAGAAGCATTAGGCTTTGAAATACCTTAGCATAAAGAGTCCCCTTTATCCCCTAACTAAATGTATGTATACCCTTATTAAATAAATGACTCATTCCATATTTTCCAATATATAGTATTTGCGAATTCATTTTCTACTCCTATTGTCTCATATATATATATATATATATATATATATATATATATATATATATACAGTATGTATATATACATACAAACATACATACATACAAGGTGTCTCAAGAAATGTACTCACACTTTAACTTTTATCAGCGTTGTCTGGACAATAATGGTCATAAATTTGAACATTTGCGAACATGATTCTTCAATTACGTTTGTCTGCTGTATTTGAAGCTATTTAATTTCTCCATGTTCATAAATAAAGGTTTTATCGTCAGTCAAAGTTTAGGTGCATGGGTACATATTTTGAGATTCTTTCTATATACTTATATTGATTAATTAATTATATTTATAATCTGAAGGCTCGATACATAATCGATAATAACCCGAAAAAATGTGTTATATTTTAAATTTAGTAACGATGTGTGTGTGTGTGTGTGTGTGTGTGTGTGTGTGTGTGTGTGTGTGTGTGTAGGGTGTTTTTTAGGAGGCGCAAACCATATTTAAACTCCGCTATTTCTCATTTGAATTCTTTTAAGTTTCTCCAAGGACACTTATTAAATTATTAAACATCGTGTCCATTTCCACTGGCAACTGTTTCTCAGGAAAGGCAATGCTGGGGGTCATAGAGTTCGCTGATGACGTATTCATCGTCGGTGACGTCGTCGTTGTCGTCGTCGTCGTCGTGGACGAGACGAAACAGCTGAACGACGAGTTCGGCGTCAAACCCGAAACAGACACAAAACCGCTTGTTCCAAAGTTCGTAGTGCTAAACAAAACAGGACTATTCGTGCTGGTGATGTCACTGTTCGAGTTGTTGTGCAGGCCGGGTGTTCTACTCGTCGCCAATGGGACGCTCGCATGATCTGTTGTACCGGAAGTTCCAAACACGTGACTTCCGTTCGCGTTGCAAACGGTGTCGTTATTGTTGTTGTTGTCACTTGTCGTGCTGCAGCCAGAACCGTCGGTAACACCGTTGTTTGGGGTTCCCGGCTTAATTGTCCGGCTCGTATCCGTGCTCTTATTATTGACAAAACTAAGGTTATTACTACAATTACTGGTCAAACTACTTGTGCATCTACTTATGGTGATGCCGTTTTGGGTTATACGGCTACTCAAGGCGCGCGTGTTCGCAAGAACGGTACTGCTTCCCGAAGACGAAGATGAGTTGGTGGATATCGAAATAGCATTCCTCGACGAATGGTCGTTCGCTAGCAACATTTCTTCCGAAGTCGATGGTATCCTCGTTGACGCAGTCGTCGACGACGACGTCGAAGACAGCTGGGACGGTAACCTCGTCGTGGTGATAATTGTAGGGATGGCGGTGGCAGTCGTGGCCAAAACTGCACCATCGGTGGCGGTGGTGATGGTTAATGGTGAGCTTAAGGAAGTCGATGCCGGCGTTGAGGCGCTTGGTATGCCGGGATATGGTGAACCAGGCAGCTGTAATGTTGACGACGAGGATGGCGATGACAAAGGTGACAGCGTCAATGGCGATTGGGTGGGCGTAGACATCAAAAGGTTCGACGTAGGTGATGGTGACGGCGGTGGCGTCGGAACCGGCGATAACGGCGGTGAGCTAGCCTCCAGACTTCTCACTAGCGAATCTGTCATGTCGTCCGTGATCTTCTCCGTCTCTCCCGGAAAGCACGGCTCGTCGAAGAAAAAAGCGGTGCGCGTCGGAAGGTGACTGTTGTTCAACATGTCGTAATCGAAGCGCCGTGGGCGGTAGTACGGATGGCTCATTGCCATCGTGGCACTGCCCAAACCAAATCCGGCATAACCGCGCTTCTCCTCACGGATCTCCTTGTGGAGTCGACGCAGAACATTATTTACAAGGACGGATTTTCGGAGGAAACTCTCCGGATCTTCCATTTCCCGCAATTTGTATACAGAGAGTCGGAGTATTCGCTTGCGTTCGTCTTTGCGTTGTTTCGGAGTGTTTAAAAATGGCGAGACACGTTTCGGAGGTGGCCGGGCCAGGTCATATTCATCGTCAGCTTGCTCGTCGACAATATCTTTTAATTTACGCTTCATTAAGTTATTATTATTATTATTATTATTATTATTATTATTATTATTATTATTATTGGTAAAGTTACTTTCATTATTGTTACTTTTGCCTGACGCGATGTTTTCGTCTATTCCTTCCCCACCGCCGGCACTGGTCCCATTTTCGTCACTGTCATCCTCAATGTCGACGTCGTCGCTCTCCCCGGTCGAGTCGGGGTTTTGCGATGCCGGCGCGTCCGGCGCCGCAACAGCCGCCGCCGTGGCAGCGGTGTCTGTTATGGCGGCTGGAGCGAAGCCGAAAATGTTGCGTTCGTCGTCTTCCTTGATGGGACTGGAAAAGATGTCTTTCGCAACACAGTTCGGAATCGGCAAAGACACCGTGTCGGGTTCCCCTTTCATTTCAATATCATTATCTGGAAAATACAAAAAAAATAAAAATAAATAAATAAAAAAAAATAAAAAGGAAATTTTAGTAAAGATTAAAAAAGAACGGATGAGGAAAAAAAAAACTATAGAGTATACTGAATAAAAAAATTAAAAAACTCAACAAATTCACAACAAATCTTCTACCAAACGCAAGAAAATTTGTAACATTACACACGTTTACACATGTGTTAACAATGAGCCACTCGGGACCCAGCACGTGGTAGACTCTGCCGCAAAGGGCACAAGAAACAAAGAGGAATGTAATTCAACTCGGTGTTTTAGGTTTTAAAAAACGACTTATTTCTCTTTCCCCGGCCAGGCATGACTCGGCTTGTGACGTCACTCACATGTCTAACATGATTATCTCTCCGTCTGTAACATGATCCTCGGTCTGCGCACATGTTATTTGTATTTAGAGAAAATAAAATGCATATTAAATGAATCGATAGTTGCTATTTCTTCTGAGGAGTTAAGGGTAGAATAGATTCACTGATTAATATCATAATTAAATGAATGATTTTGCGCTACGAAACAGGTGCTGTCAAAAATTGTGAATGTAAACATAGTTAAAGGAATAAATTGTAAGATGGTCACTATCGTGAATTTGGACCATAGACTTATGTCATATGCCCTGTAATTGCGTTGGGCTTCACAAGTTAAAGGATTTGTATAAATAAAAGAGGAAATATAATTTTTAAAAAATCATATTACCATAGATTTTTATTTGTTTTTGTTAGTGATACTTTTTTTTGAATGAATCCAATTAATTATACGAAAGTGATTTTTTTTCTAAATGCGAGTTGGGAATAATTTTTCCTTAGAGCAATTTGGTACCCCCAAATGGGAAGCGGCATATGTATTGTTCTTTTTTCTTTTTTTTTTTTTTTGATATTATTATCAACTGACACGTGTTTCGGCGGCTACGACTTATCAGAGTGGCTGAAGCTAGCGAGATTCAAAATCGGGACCCCATGATAAGAAGGCTAAACCTCTTCCACTGGGCTATCTCGCACGACTACTAAATATATCGCGTTTTGCGTAGATGTTGTTTATTTGTTTTTGTTCCCGATACTGTCTTCGAATGAATTCAATTACTTATACTAATATATATATATATATATATATATATATATATATATATATATATATATATATATATATATATATATAGTAATTTATAAAATTACTATGCTCTACCTACGTATTCAGCACTTTTGAAGTAAATACTTAAAGTTTACGCATAAATCTATACTTTCGTATATTAATTGTATGTGAGTAAATTAAGTAGTTATAGTATAATTAGTAACCGTATTATTGTACATTTTCTTTTTGGGGAAGTGGTATTATCCATTGGAGAGCCATGTATTTAACAGCTGTCCTGTTTTTAAATCTCCGAAACAGCTACATGGTAAGCAGCTGATGATCCCCGTTTTCTATTTACAACATTTTACTTAAGGTTTTCTTTTTTCATCCTTATGTAGTTATATTACTTTTATAATTTAAAACTTTTGAGAAATCGGCTTATGCAAGTGTTACGTATATTTCTATGGAGGTCAGGCGCGAACGAACACCCCATTATTTTATTATATCATATTTCTTCAAACTGAAACATAATTATCAAAGTATACTTACGCAGATAGATATGAAAAGTCTTTATTAAAGTATGTACCTATTTCCATTCTATGGAGGCCAGGCGCGAACGCAGACCCCACAATTTTATTATACCATCCATATTTAAGTTAAAACATACTTTAAAAAGTATTCTTATGTGCATCTATATTGAAAGCACTTGTAAACGATTTTTTTTATTTTAATATTGTTTATTTCCATACTTTGTGGACCAGGCGCGTACGCAGACCCCACAATTTTAATGAATCATCATTATGCCAGATCAAACATACCCATTCCTGTGTCTCGATACATCTTCTATCATTATATGTGATCAGTTTTCTATAATAGTTAACCATATAGCGGCCTATTCGTGACCAGACACACACAAACGTTCAGTTTTATATTATAGATATAGATATATATTCCACATTGCTCAAATATATATTTACACACACGCCTCTCTCTCTCTCTCTGTGTGTGTGTGTGTGTGTGTGTGTGTGTGTGTGTGTGTGTGTGTGTGTGTGTGTGTGTGTGTGTGTAAAAAAATGTTCAATAGACGTTCAACCTGTTAACACACGAATATTAACAGGTGGAACTCATATTCAACGTTATTTTTATTTTCTAACAGCATTTAGTACACGATTGGCATATTTGTGCTGTGACGTTTTACCATCATCGGTCGGCAGGGATGATGATGGATGCACTTTTCATGGAAAGCTGAGCGAAGATAGAAGGCCGAGATGCGACGACGGCATAAACGACCCGCATATTGCGGGGCGGTAAGAGGAAGCAAAGCACGAACCTTCAACTCCCCCGCCCCCACCTTTTCCGTACGCACACCAAACCGACCGAGATGTGATGACTAAGATATCTGTAGCTTTTACATCGCAAATGTGACAATACCTAGTTCCACCCCACTCCCTATTGCCGACCGAATTTTAGTCATAATCGCCTCTTCCCACGTCACGTTAGCTCCAAAAAATTATTTAAGCCACGCCTTCTTATTCAATTTAAATTCCCATAAAAGAAAAAAAAATCATAAACTAGCTGGGCTACTCGGCCTTGGTGGGTCGTAAAATATTCTTAAGTACATTAAAATTCATGCAGATTTCGCATATATTATTACAGAGCCAATTCTCTTTTGCATATTATAATGCACCCAATTGTGGTAGTGATTTAAAAACTTAAAAAAAAATGACTTGGATACCATCAGCTAGAATCGAAACCAAAACATTTAGTGCTCCAACCGCGTCTCCTATCGATTAAGCTATCGAAAGATAAGCAACAAAGATTTTATATGAAACAAGTTGAAGAAATGAATTGAATCTGGGCATGCGCATAAAGAAATATATCAGCAAGTTGAAAGGAAGACTTTGCATTTCAACTTGCCGATATATGCCGATATGCGATATTCATCCATCCAAACAAAGAATTTTACTCGTTATAAACTCTGTTCCGTCTGCCTGCTTCCCACCTGACTACAACTTGGATGTCTTCAAGTCCAATGTTAACAAATTCCTAATGAACCGCCCCCTTAAGTAAACACTTCATCAAATCTCCACACTAACGTACTGTACTTGCAATAACCCTTATCCCTGAGTGGCTTCCGGGCCTTGATAAGTGGTGACCACCGTGTAAAAAAAAAACCATTGTTGGTGTATGATTACTATTTTTTTTAATAACTTCTGTGTTATGTGACTCGTAGTTTAAGAGTTTATCGGTTAAATATTTACACATGTTTTGTTTATATATATTGTTATACCCTATGTAAAGGTTAAAGGTTTCTTCAGTCCTTGACAGACTATGGATACCCTGCGCGTGAAATATTTCTTGCAAGAGTTGCGCAATCATCCAACTACACATCTCCTGAGTCAACATTGTTAAATACCAGTGGCAAGTGGAAATATATATATATATATATATATATATATATATATATATATATAATGATTGCAACGTCTTGTCAGACAAGTGCCACTCCCTCAGAGACTTAACGTCCATGGGCCCAAAAATGATTTCCATCGCCACAGGACCATTTTAATAGACAAATGCTTGAGGGAGTATCTATACACAGATGATGTTACAGAGTCTTAACTTTGTACGACAGCTAAGTCTCTCTTCCGGTTCAAAATGTTGAGATCCAGCAACAAGCAAGAGCAAGATATCCAGCAACAAGTTAAACTGCAGACCAGCTTAATGCGGATATAGGTCTCCCGCTTTATGGTTTTTTAAATCAGAGATTTGATTCTCCTAGAAAGGTTGCTTTCACCACAGCTTACGGGAGCCCTCTCCACCCCAACACACACATACATACACACAAACACGCACGGTGCTAGTTGGCCGTTGACCCCGAAAAAGGGTTCATTCGCCCTTTGGAAGGTATTGTTTTTAATCCATCAGGGAGACTAGTCACCCTCCTCACCAAACAAGTCTGGTGGGGGAACCACCATATATATATATACTCATGAGCAAAAGAAAATGGGCCAAGAGTGAAAGAAGGAAGAAATCGATTTTTCAATATTTTTCCATGAATTTTTATCAATTTTAACTGAAAATTTATATTTTGCAGATCATTATTATTATAGCATGTAATAATAAGTGGAAAAATTAATCCTAAAAGTGGTAAGACCACATCTTGGCAAGAATATAAAAAACCGAATGGCAGTCCAAAATGATTCACAAGCAGATTTTTGATATTTTAAGAAAAGAAAATGTGAAAACATCTCTTTCTGCAGTGAATCGAATTGGTAAAAGGTGCGAAGTCGAACGCTTGGTAAAAGGGAAATCTGGATCCGGTCGCCCTAGAGCATCCACTTTGAAGGACTACCACAGGCTTCAATTAACTGTTTTGAAGGATTGAAAGAAAACTTATGTTGACCATAGCAAAAAATTCAAAACAGAGGCTGGAAATTCTCTTTCTAGATATATAATATCTAGACGAATGAAAGAAATAGGATTTTCTACTCAAAGGTGTGTAAAAAAGCCATTTTTATCTAAGAAGAACATCAATGATAGAAAGAGATTTTTCTCATGTTAGAAGAATACAGACTGGTTCGAGAATGTTTTCTGGTCAAACGAATCAAGATTTTGTCTTGTTAATGATGCTCCCGATGCTCCTGAACGGTGCAATCAAATAACTGGAGAAAGATTTTCGCCAAGTTGCATAAAATTGACAGTTAAGCACGGGAATTGAGGAATAATGGTATGGGGAACTTTTATCGCAGCAGGAGTTGAGGAATTTATTAGATGAGAGAAGTCAATCAATGCAAAGGACTACATTCGAATATTAGAAACAGGATTGTTACTAAGTATCCAGAAGCTGGGAATATCCCAGAACATTATTTTTCAATACAATAATACCCCTGCACACACTGCTAAAGTCACTAAAAAATGGTTTTCTGATTATTCAATTAATGTGATATTTTGGCAAGGTCAAAGTCCCGATTTAAACACAATTGAAAATATCTCGTGTATTGGATGGAAAAACTTTTTCGAACAATGACAAACTGTGGGACTTGTGCAAAGCGAAGGGAATCGCATCTCTTCTCCACAGTGTTCCACTTTGATTGAGGGCATCTCTTAAAGGATTTATCTTTTAAAGAAATCAAAAGGGAATACAATTCCATCCTAAGCATTTATTAAAGTAAATGTCTTGTTCTGTGTTATTAGTCTCGTTTAAGTTTCATTGTTCAATTGTTCTTTGTTTAACATAGCTTTAAGTGCAATAAAATGTATAAAATTTGTTTGGCCCATTTTTTTTTTTTTTTTTTTGCTCACGAGTGTATATAGATAGATAGATAGATAGATATTTCTGTGGAAATATATTTTCTTATAATATATACTAATCCCAATTTAAGAAGCTCAATGTAATTACAGAGTAATATAGTAAATAAATGACAAAAGTCTATATTCCAAAGTTCATGATGTTAATCATCTTATAATTTATTCCTTTACTTCAGTTGACATTTACAATTCTTGACAGTATCTGTTTCGTAAACAAAATCAATCACTTAATTCTTACATCAATCAGTGAATCTATTATGCTCTTAACTCATCAGGAGAAATAGCAACAATCAACCCGTCAAAAGGAAATAAAATGTGAATTTTTGATGTAATATAATAGTATACGACATTTGATAGGCGCGTTATTCGATATTTTAGATGAACCATCTACAGTCTTACAGCATCTAGTGTGTGTGTGTGTGTGTGTGTGTGTGTGTGTGTGTGTGTGTGTGTGTGTGTGTGTGTGTGTGTGTGTGTACGCGCCCCTTGCGGCAGACGGCGTGGGTCACGATATTGGACTGTAGAGTAATCATTGGTGGCGGAAGCTGGCCTTTCATCGCCGGAAACGCCGGACAATAAAGCGTGCGTGTATTTGGTTGAAGAATTTTAAAACAAAATTAGAAATCAATTCGAAGATTATGATTTAATATTTTTATCTCTTTCCCTTTCTTGCTCGTCCTTTTCCACTTTTTTTCCTCTCTCTCTCTCTCTCTCTCTCTCTCTCTCTCTTTATTAGATGGATCCTTTTTCTGTCTAAATCTCAACCGTTCTTCCTCTGTGTTTCTTTCAGATACACACGCTCTTACCCTTTAAAATCTCCCCACTCTCTCTTTAACTCATTTTCTCTTTACATTTTTAGTCGCGTGCAAGCGACTCTAAGTCACTCCGTCGGTCGGTCGGTCGGTCGGTCCGTAACACTTTTATGCTTGGCCTTTTGGCCTTTTGGCCAAGATCAAAGTGTAGTATCTGTTCAAGCAGATACTGCAAGCAAAGACCATATGTGGGGGCGACCCCACATATAAGACCTTGGTCAATGTAGGGGCAACCCTTCATACCAATTGTCACTATCCAACTACCCTACTCCCCGGGGAGTTGGTCCCCATTTCCCCATCACTCCTCAAATTAAAAATCGGCCTTGTGCCTAATTTGCTCGGTGGGGGAGCAAATAAATACCCTTTTCTTGGCCTTTTGGCCGAGATCAAAGTGTAGTATCTGTCTTACTACATGCTGTACTTATGTTTGTAACTTTGTGATATAAAGTGGGAGATCACTTTTCTGTATTAATTTAATGTAAAATGATCACCCGCTTTATAACAAGTCAGTCTCAAAGCCATTTAAGTCATTCTCCAGATCATTCAAGTTGTTTTTGAAGGATTCCAGTTATTTTTTAAGCATTCAAGTCATTCTTAAGGTCATTCAATTCATCCTTAAGTTCATTAAAGTCATTCTAAGTCATTTACTTTTTATTTATTTAAGTCATTTCAGCCCATTTTTCGGTCATTTTAGTTTATCTTTAAGAATTTCATGTCAATCCTACATTCACGCATTCATTCATTACACGAGAGCACGCGACTAATGGCTATCGGACTTGTTACTTCTGGATACCGGATATTTTTTCTTTAAAACATTTTATATCTAATTTATTCTCTCTCCCATTCCCCCCTCTCTCTCTCTCTGTCTGTCTGTCTCTCTCTCTCTGTTTATATCTGTGTCTTTCCTCCTCTATCTATCTATCTATCTATAACTTAAACATGTTCTGCTTATCTTTAATCTCCATGGTATTCCATAAATATCTCTCTGTCTCTCGCACTTGTCTCTCTCTCTCTCTCTCTCACACACACAGACCCCCCTCTTTCTTAGTCATACATTGTTTCTCTTTCACATCTTCTTTTAGTCTCTCTTTGTATCTATGTCTATCTATTTCCGCTGTTTTTTTTCTTATTCTCTCTCTTTCGATCTGTTTGTCTGTCTGTCTGTCTCTCTCTCCCCCCCTCTCTCTCTCTCTCTCTCTCTCTCTCTCTTCACATATTCTTTCTACCTTTGTATCTTCCATATGTTCCTCAAACATCTCCCTATCACTTCCCTCTCTTTCTCTCCCACTCGCACGCACGCATACATACATACATACATACATACATACATACATACATACTCACATTCTTGTTCTCTTTTGACTTTCCATCTGGCCCTCTTGTACCACAAACGATAAAGAATATAACGGGGAGAAAGGGGTGGCAAATATCGACATCAGGGAAGCGGGCGGGTCGGAAATTAACAAGGACCAAGAGGTTGACAAAGAGGATCAGCGACCGTGGAAGGAGGTTCAGAACGCAAGGAGACACACCGGAAGTTGACTCGTTTCACTTTCCTTTCCCTCAAAAGCCCGCAATCTTGCTTTTCGCCCAAGCGAACCTTTTACCTCCCCGCCTTCAACGTCGCCTACGCGGAAAACGCAGGCATCACCATAACGCATAAGGCATAACGTGCAAATCATTTCAATTTCAATTTTCTAGTTAGGAATTAGTGTTTTTCTTTAGTGTTTTAGGAATTAGTGTTTTTTCTTATTAGTGCTCACTGAAACACCAGTCAGTGCAATGAATATAATGATACCTATTATTAGAGGATTCTTTTCTCAACGACTATTGTAGAGTTTTCCTAACATCGGCCGGTCTGTTACATCATTAATTTCTCAACAAGGCTCCAACCCCTGTCTCATCGCTGTAATGTTGTATTTCTGTAGCTGTTTACAAGTATTTTAATGGAATGTGCCCTGATGAACTCAATACACTTGTACCCTCTGGGCCCACACAAACTCGTTAAGTAACCAAATCACACCCCTTCACTATTGAAGTCCTTAAATGATAGAAAGCTTGCTACTCTAATAGCTTATTCTCTCGAACAGATAGACTTTGAAATTCCCTTCCTGCTCCCTGTTTGCTTGACTGTACTGATATTCAGAAATTTAAATGTAATGTAAACTAACATCTTGTTAATTTTTCTTGTGGATGGTCCCTTACGTCAAAGTGCCGATATGCCTTGTTTGGGGTGCAGTTGAGCAAAAAAAAAAAAAAAAAAAAAAAAAAAATCGTAAGTTCCTTAAAATTACATTCTATATTCCCCTTTTTTGAGGTTACTTGATTTTTATGTAAAACAAGATGATTTTTGATTTGCTAGGCTCAGATACTGTTCCTTAACCGAGTGGTTCCAAAGTTCTATTACCTGGCGGCACATTATTAAGACTTTTAAATTTTTCTGGCAAACCTATTACAAAAATATATATATTTTCTACTCATAAAGTCTTTTTGCAATCTATATATCCATAAAAGTGAGAATATGTGCATGAGAAAACTTCTCAACCTATATACTCAACGAATGTTTTCTTTTAAAACAATATATATGCCGCTCCCCATTTGGGGGTACCAAATTAGTAAAGGGGAAAACTATTTCAAACTCGCATTTAGGTAAAAATGCACTTTCGTATAAATAATCGAATTCATTCCAAACGTATCGCAAAAACAAAAAATAATTATATATATATATATATATATATATATATATATATATATATATATATATATATATATTAAGTAATGTGATTGATAATTGATAATAATAATTCATTCAAGTGTAATGTGAACAAACATCTTCCTACTCATCTCCCTTCACAATGCCCCTGCAAATTATGTCCCCGATAGTAGCCCCTACTTCAAAATGGCACTGTGCCTTGTTTGGGGTGAAAATTGATTTTAATTTTAGCTCTAGGACATTTAACTATCGAGCTTATTATATATCTAAATTACAACGAGCACTTTCTATTTCCTGTATTTTAATTAAACTAGTAATTTCACTGTTACATTAAAATACACTCAGCTCTTTAGACTATTGTTCTAATCTCCTTTAAATTATATATATATATATATATATATATATATATGCGAGTGTCGTTCTAAAAACAAACCTATCTTTTACTCAAAATATTGAAGAGCTATGAAACGAGCGACCTATTGTGCCGTAGAATTATAATTTTGTTATATAGTCAGCACCACACTCAATGCACTTGTGCCAGCGATAAACGATGGCTGTGAATGGGCGCCCGGAGCGGTTTGTCATATGAAGGTCATTCCAAATGTAAAGCTTAATATTCACCACCATTCTCTACGCGCATTTTTCCAAGAATTACAAGGCCGCATGTCTATGAGAGGAAACTGTTTTCTTCGAGTATAACCCCGTCAATAATCGCAACAGAGTAATGAAACTTTCAGGTCATGGATGGCTAGATAAATAGATATGTTGGTAGAGAGGTACATATGCGGATAGATAGAGTAATAAATAATTAGAATGTTAGATGGATAAATTTGGAACTCCCTTCCCGGATTCTGCTTCCCCAACTGTACTGATATGCAGAAGTTCAAGTGTAATGTGAACAAACATCTTGCTACTCATCTCCCTTCATAATGCCCCTGCAAATTATGTCCCCGATAGTAGCCCCTACTTCAAAATGGCACTGTGTCTTGTTTGGGGTGAAAATTGACTTTAAAAACATAAAAAAATAAAAAATATGTCGATAAATAGATGGATAGATAAATAGACAAACAGACGGATATATATATGTGTGTGTGTGTGTGTGTGTGTGTGTGTGTGTGTGTGTGTGTGTGTGTATACAACTCCTACAGCCCACATCACGACCATACATTATCGAACCTGGCATGATGGTCCCCTACCTAAGTCTGGTGCACACACCATTTTTCAAAGTTACAATAAAAGGTCAATGTCATAGTCTATGTGTATATATTCTCCTACAGCCCACAGCACTGGATGCTCATGACCAAACCTGACATGATGATGGTCTTCAACCTAGAGATGGTGCACACCATCTTTCAAGGCCAAAGGTTAACGTCGAGACTTTGCTGTATGTTCGGGTACTCGCGAAGGAGATACCGAAGCAAGAAAAGTCCCATGCGAGATAGATAGATAGATAGATAGATAGATAGATAGATAGATAGATAGATACATATATACATACATACATAAACAGATATGTGCGGGCGTAATCTACAAAGAGACCCGCACATTTCTTGTTCTCTTTCGGTGGAGGAGAAATCCTTCACGACTGAGACAATTTTTATTTTTGTACCTTTTCTCCGCGTTAAAAAACGACCCTGGTGTCTAACTCTGTCCCGTGGGGAGGCATAGTAAATAGGTACATGGAAACTGTCAAAAAAAAAAAAAAAACATTGGTGCCGACTTATTTAGAAACATAACACCGCCACACGTTCCACCCTTTACACGCCCCTGACCCATGGGCTGCTGCCCTAGATAGAAGCTGGGCGGACTCACAGACAGGGTACTTACAACGATGAGGGTGGGGATAGGCGCGTGGATGAGAGTCAAAAGAGAGAATATATCGGTCTAATCAATTAAATAAACCAAAATGCCGAGAGAGAGAGAGAGAGAGAGAGAGAGAGCGACAGACAGACAGACAGAAAGACAGACAGAAAGAGACAGAGAGAGAGACAGACAGAGAGACAGAGAGAGAGAGAGAGTGGGGTAAATCAGAAGAGGCATGAAAGGGAGAGGTTGTTTGGGAAGAGGGAGGATGGTATTAACGGAATGTTGAAGCAACGAGAAACAGAGGGGGTACCCGCAAATGGTATGACATTTCTCGCAGTTCAAGAAAATTAAGATAACAAAGACGTAACGCAAAGTCAATGCTCTCTCTCTCTCTCTCTCTCTCTCTCTCTCTCTCTCTCTCTCTCTCTCTCTCTCAAAGGAGAAAACAGACACTTGTTATTTGTCTGGCACAAGGCCACAACGATCTTGTTGTTGTGACATGTGTCTATCTTGATGAATTAAGCCTCCGTATCCACCGCCTGAAGCATATTGACATAAATGGAAGTGGTGACTACCATGTAAAAAAAAAAAAAAAAAAAAAAAATTGGGCATTTCTTAGAAAATATATATACATACATACACACATATATATATATATATATATATATATATATATATATATATATATATATATATATACATGCATATATATAGATATATACATATATACATGCATATATATAGATATATACATATATACATATATATACATACATATATACATATATATAGATATATACATATATACATATATATACATACATATATACATATATATAGATATATACATATATACATGATGATTGCAACATCTTGTCAGACGAGTGCCACTCCCTCAGACATTTAAA
>NC_136512.1:10131914-10144414 GCF_053919585.1 Euprymna scolopes | reverse complement strand
CGACCTACGACTTATTACATTTATAACGACTTATTACATTTATAACGACTTATTACATTTATAACGACTTATTACATTTATAACGACCTACGACTTATTACATTTATAACGACCTACGACTTATTACATTTATAACAACTTATTACATTTATAACGACTTATTACATTTATAACGACTTATTACATTTATAACGACCTACGACTTATTACATTTATAACGACTTATTACATTTATAACGACTTATTACATTTATAACGACCTACGACTTATTACATTTATAACGACCTACGACTTATTACATTTATAACGACTTATTACATTCATAACGACCTACGACTTATTACATTCATAACGACCTACGACTTATTACATTTATAACGACTTACTAGTAAATAATAACTAATAACTAGACCTATAACTTTTCGCGGCACACCAATAATCAATCCACAGCACATTAACGTGCCACAGCAGGGTGGTTGGGAACCAATTCTTTTTTTTTATATAAGAAGAGCAACCAGAGACTGGAGCTCAGTCGTGCATCTGCTATGGAAATACCGATAGACTAGAGGTGTCAGTTGAAATACAGTTGCAATTTTCCGAATGAAATTTGCTGGCGTATCTATTTCGGAGTTCTGCTGTTCATGGCGATGATTTAAAGGTTAGGTTAATAACAGCTTCAGTCCCCAGCAGGCAATTCTAATATTGCTGTTCCTCCCAAATTACCCGAAGGGTCAAATCCTTAATTAACGAAGCGGCGGAGAAACTGATATCATTATTGTACCTGTAATGGGCGTTCCGTAATGAAGTGGACCCCAGAACCGGACTGGATAGGGAAAGAAAGAAACAACGAAAAAGAAATAGAAAAGTAAAGAAACGGTAAGATGATTAGTGAAGGAAAGAGAAGAAGGAAGAAAGAGGTGAAAGAAAGAAAAACTAAGAAAAAAATATAGAAAGAAAGAAAAGACGGAACGAATAAATGTGTATAGTAATACGCTAAAACGTTTTGCTTTAAACAACGAAACGAAAAAGTGGTCAGAAAACAAATACATAAATAATAACTATTACCAAAGGCAGGATGGTAACTCTTCTACCTATATGGAATATTTTTTGTTTTAACTTATTTTAAAGCGTTTTTTTTTTGTTTGAAACGCAAGTAGTGCCAAGTTTTAAGGTATTAGGTTGGTGCAAAAATAATACCAGTTTTTGACGTTCAACTTCAAGTAAAATAAACGACATTATTTTTGCACCAACCTAATAGAAGACAAAAAAATAACTACATTAGGGGATCATCTCGAGAGTCTCGATAAGCGCTCAAAAATCGAAAATTAAACAAAATATTGGTAGAAACTCACAAGCCAACTTCAGTCGTTCGGGAATATAATGTTCTGTCTTTAGATAAAACTTTTGAAACCTCAGCAAGTCTCCATTGTGTTTTTATTTTATGCACGAGTAGTTTAGTTCATCCAGCTAAACAGAGGAAGCCACAGGTCAACAACCACGAGGGGGTCACGGCCCGTGAAAAAATAAAAACGAAAAAAAAAAAAAAAAAAAAAAAAAGAACAAAGCAATCATGAAAGAAAAAAAAAATTATGTAAACGACCTTGCGGAAGGTGCGTATAAATAAATGACTCATTGAACTGCTTTAGCCCCTTGATCGCTCACTGGCAAAAACACACGTGTGAAAATATATTCGTTTACATACACGACGATGATCGACCTGTTTGTGTAGGTTTCAAAATGTTACATGACGGAACGGATATCTATTTTGTTTCTGATTTATTATTATTATTTTTATTATTATTTTATTTTTGTATTTTTTTAGATGAGGACTGATTTTTATTATTATTTGGATTCGCCAGACTACTGTTCACATCTTTAGTTTTATTTTCATAACGTTTCCATCGATTTAACCTCCTATTTTCTTCAGGTATATCTTGTTGAACTCGGGAATCTTTCTGTCGGACTCGGGAATCTTTCTGTCGGACGCGGCAATCTTTCTGTCGGACGCGGCAATCTTTCTGTCGGACGCGGCAATCTTTCTGTCGGACGCGGCAATCTTCGTGTTCGACTCGGCAATCTTCGTGTTCGACTCGACAATCTTCGTGTTCGACTCGGCAATCTTCGTGTTGGACTCGGCAATTTATTTGCATAACGTTTCGATCGATTTAATCTTCTTCAGGTGTACTGCAAGAACCGATGTGGTAGGCAGACAAAGAACTCGGTAAAATTCAGTTGTAAAAGTTACGCTCTAAAAAGAGGTTGAAAGTTTCACCCGTCAGTGCGAATACAACTGCGAATTGCTTATGACTTCTACTCTGTCATGACTGACGGAACGAGAACATGCCACCTTCAGGGATTAAATAAAGGGTTCCGTTTGAAATTCCGTGCAGATTCCTGGTTTTGGGAGAAAGATTCCAGAGATGGAGAGGTAGATTTTCTAGTTCAACAAGATACACCTGAAGAAGGTCAGAGGTTACTGAAACAACCGAAACGTTGTGAAAATAAAAATCAATATGAGGACAGTAGTCCGAAGGATCCAAACAATGTGGATATATTTATGTTCACAAATAAATACACATTGCAGGTACGTTTTACTATATACAACAAACCGAAAAGATGGTCAATAAACAAATATATATCAAATAAATGTTACCGAAGGCAAGATAAGGTACTCTTCCACGTATCCCAATACATTTTTGGTGTTTTAACTTATTTTAAAACGTTTATAAATTTTGAAACACAAGGAGTGCTGACAATTATGGCGGACATGAGGCTGCCACCTTTGGAATCGCGATAATCGCTAAAAGCTAAAAAAATAATTAAAAAAAAAATTAATCGCAGAAATCTACCAAATAAATATCACCGTTATATTTATTAGGTGGATTTCTATCCGAATTTTGTTTTATTTTCAAGGTTTGAGCGATTGTCGGGACTGTGAGAGTGGCAGTCTCGTGTTCGCCATCATTGTTGTCGTTTTAAATTAAGTGTTCGGCACTACTTGCGTTTCAAAATTAATAAACGTTTTAAAATAAGTTAATGCGCTAAAAACTTATCCAGGTAGGTTTTTTTTTTAACATGGTAGTCACCACTTACCAAGGCCCGGAAGCAACTCGGGGATAAGGGGGTATTGTGTGTACAGTAATCAATGGGATACTATCGTTGTAGTCGTTAGTATTAGAGATTTGTTTAAGTGTCTTACTTAAGGAGGTGATTCATCAGGAATTTGTTTATGTTAGACTTGAAGACATCCAAATTGTAGTCAGGTGGGAAACAGGCAAACGGAAGAGAGTCCCACAGGCGTGCACTTCTAAGAAAGAAGCTTTAATCATGGAATCTACGTTTTGGTTTTGGCACTGATAAAGAGTGGGGAAAAATTTTGACAGTGGTTTCAGCTAGACGAGTGTTTTTTTGTAAAAGATTGGCGCGGGGGGGACGAGGGATTGGAGCTCAGACAAGCACCTGCCATGGAAATAACGATAAAACAATGATAGGCTCGCTACGTCTCTTCTGTGGGAGAGAGGTTGCAGGGAAGAGAAAGGCATCCCCCACTAAGCCACGAAGTCTATTTTGTACTCTGGTGGCAGAGTGACTTATCTTGCCTTTGGTAACATTTATTTGTTATATATTTGTTTTTTGACAAATTTTTTCGGTCTATTGTCTATAGTAAGATGTGCCCCACTTTGCTCGCTATTATAAAGCGGAGTACAGAATGCGGAAAGTATTTCGTATGATGAGAAGTAAAACTGTGGCAAACGGGATTAACTAGAAAATGTACTGACATCGACAAGATCATTAGACGCCTGTCAGCCTTTTTATTTTTTTCTTTCTTTCCGTCATTTTGTTTTCTCTTCCTTTTTCCCCCTCCTCACACGCACACTGCCTCGATTGTTCGGCCTTAAGTCAACTCGCCCGTGCAAGTCCTCCTACCCCCTTCCGATTTCACATGATACGAATAAACTATCACTCTTTACCCAGTTTTACGCTGACACGCTCACACAAAGAAAGGGAAGGAAAAATGAGTGAGGCTAAGGGTGTGACGGCTCCGTTCAACTTAAGAAAACCCTGCAAACATAATAATGGAGGTATTTGGGATAAAAATCAAAGGTTAGCTGTTGAAAGAAACTCGTAAATAGTCTCAGCGAACCCTTCTAATCCCGGGATGCTCACCAGGTGGTTCCGTATGGTTTCTAATGCGTCCATAAATAATTTATGGTGTTCCACTGTTCCACTACTCACACAACATAGTGAATTAGGTGACCACAATCGTATTTTAAGGTCCCAACGAATAGAAATATGCGTGTATATACTGACGTATACAATTTGATAAAGGAAGTAATCCAAGCACAATGATCTCCCTTATGCACTTCGTTTTACCCAAACTGGATATTACATGACACCACCACAGCAATCATTAACATCCCAAAATACACCCCTTTAGCGTAATACGTTAAAATCAATCATATATATGCAAAAAAAAAAAAAAAAAAAAAAAACTACAATAATTACCAACAATACTTAATATTGATCACAACCCGTATCCTGGAAATTGATTTGACAGCCAGACTGCGACATTGACTTCCATAAATAAATAAATGAATAAATAAAACAAAGGAAAGCTTCGCCGAACAGTCGTACACATTTCCTTTTATTTCCTCCCTGAAGAAGAGATAAAACTCTCGAAAATTAGGGACATCAAACTCTACCGTCTTGGACGACACATTATGTTGGCAAATAAATGTAATATAATTGAAAAATATAAAATCATCCCTTCTAGCATTGCCATTGTTCTTTTATAAAATAAATAGAAACGGAAAATTACCTTCCTTTTGAACTCTCCTGTGTCTTACATGAGCAAATACGATCATTTTCTTCAAATTTTATTTTCTATAATACCTTATCGATTTTCGTAAGTTTCGTAATTTTTGGATATAATCATCTTAAAAATACGAAAATTACGTAGATATTGTTTTGATGTTAAATTCAGTATTACGATTTCCGAAATTTCGTTCTGATAGTGTAGAAGCCCCTTATAATCTATATATCTATAAAAGTGAAAGTGTTTGTCTGTCTGTGTTTGTATCTGTGTGTGTGTACATTTCCCTACGCAATAACTCTGTCAATTTTTAGTCTACAAACTCGAAATTTGATATACAGGGTACTGAGATTTGGGAAAATCGATGTGATTGGTTTTCGGTCAGAAATTTGGCAATTAAGGGGTCAAAGTTTAAGGATTTGCAGTTATTTTTGGTCCAATCTAGCGAATTTTAAAGCAACGAAATTGTAAACATCAGCTATTAAATTAACGGTGTGGCGGGCGAGGTTCCATTTATGTCGATTGTTATAAGTTTGTTGACCTAAAACTGTTTATTTGCTTATTCGTATTTTGACTGCAACTCATTTTAGTGCGTCCACCATATATTTAGTCTCCTTTTTTTTTCATTTATACTTCAGCTGGCAGGAAAACCCGGCATTATCCGGAATTGAACTAGTATTTACTTATACATGTATATTTGCAACGACTATCTTCCTGGTCAGATTGGACCAGCTTCCTTCTGAGAACAAGCTGAATCTTGAACCATCGCAGTCCAGTTTCGACAATCCTTGGCCGATATTTACCTCTCCCCCACTGACAGAGGATGTGACGCAAGGTCTGAAGGTGAGAAAATGAATCAGTGTTTCAACAGGAGCACTTCGGTCCTGCAAATATATGCCTGAGTAACTCCGTCGGCATTCCTCGTTGAGAGCGCCTAAAGCAACAAGAAGTAAACTTGCTCCTCTCGAAAGCCGGAAGGCATAATTTGAGAGGGTGGACCGCCTACAGAACATTGTGCATCAGTCCGACAACAAAAAGTCCACCGAAATGACCCAGTTTCTGTCGGACTGGTTGTCAAGGTTAATGTGTACTTCGCAGGAAATGACTAACTACTCAAAATGTAATCGCTAATTGTGAGCCCGATAGTACTGCCTAGTTCTCCATTTTTGTCGTTCAGGTCTTCAGCTGCATACGTACACGTTTGTCTCAGCCAGAGAGAGAGAGAGAGAGAGAGTAGAAAAAAGGACCCTGTAAATGAGTTGTCCTTTCTAATCAACGGGATACATGTCCAAATCACTGAAGACACTGTTGAGGTAGGGAGTATAGGTTTCGTTTTCGGCGAAGAGTAGAAACCAGAATGCTGTGAAGGCAGTAGTTATCGAAAACCCCTAGTTTGCGCAGATCCGCGACCCTCATAGTCCAGGTTACCTAGCCATAGAAAAGAATGACCCTCACTGTCGACTGATAGATGAGTCCCTTCGGGTTTAAGCGTACTTTTCCATCGGAACCACAAAGACCGGTTGCGACAGAAGAAGGCGAGCCGTAATGTTCCTACTCACTATCAATCCTCAGTTAATGTCTGCCCAGTAATCATATGTCGTTCTCCTCGAAACTCATGTATAGCACAATGAAAAACAAAAATGTTACTTTCTTCTCAGATTTGTTTTTTCTTTGGCATTAAATCCAAAAGTCTAGGCCAAGGTACAAAGTCAACTAAGTCCGATTGTAACGTTTGAGCCGTGTTCGTTAGACTTCAAACGCACTCGGACCCCCACGCCGTTCGGTACCGTCGCAAACAAACAAACAAACAAACAAGAAGGGAAAGAAACAAAAATCCGGCTCGGCTTTTTTTTTTTTTTTCTGTTTTAGCAACTTATTTTTGTACTTTTTAAACAATGCCCGTTTCGTGTGTGTGTGTGTGTGTGTGTGTTTTTTTTGTTTGTTTTTTTTACTGTTCATTTCGTCTGCCATGAAATTAACAAAACCGCGCTGTCTCGACAGCAGTTTAAAAGTCCCATCGTTACCACGTGAGGCCACATGTCCATCTCGCCCAGTTTTTCTCTCTCCTCGACCACACCTCGATGATAGCCAGCCATTTCTCGTCTTCGATTTACACGTCCATTTTCTCGATGCGCATTTTGCTTCCGTCCCCGAGCACGTGGAATATTTTTTATTCCTTCTAACGCAAGCCCGCGCACACTTTCTTAATTTGCATGTGTGCTTTGAAGGCTACTGCTGCTAATGTCTTTGCAAACCGCTAACCTACAGCTCTGACACGCACTCTGTTACTCGACAGTCGTTTTGTTATAATCGGTCTGGGGTGTAGGTCTGTTTAAGTCTACCCTCCCAGACTTTACTTTCTTCTCGTGAACGGGTTAGTTTATTGCTAATTTTCTGAGGCGCCTCTACTCAGAATGCTGATGGGGTTCCTCATGCATTTTTCTAGCTGGAGTGTTCCCCCACTCTTTATCTGTGCGTCAACCCACATGTAGATCCCATGATCAAAGCTTCTTTCTAAGAACTGCACACCTGTGGAACTCTCTTCCGGTTGCATACTTTCCAGCTGATCACAATATGGCCGTCTTCAAGTCCGATGTAAACAAGTTCTTAATGAGTCGTTTCCCTTATGTAATGCAATTTAGCAAATTTACACTTTTAACGATTACTATGATATTGTCCTTTTGACCACTGTACACTCTTTAACGCTTATCCTCGAGTGGCCTCCAGGCCTTGATAAGTGGTGACTCCTTTGTAAAAAAGAAAAAAAAAAAGAAACATCCCTTTCGTAAAACAACACCCGGTCCTGTGTTTTACCTCCTGCTAAGGCGCCAACAAATAGTCTAATGCAAAGTAAGTGCATTAAATACTAACGTTTTTCGCTTTATAATAAGGTACGGGTAAGAAGAGCGCAGGGGGGGGGGTAATAGTGTTAAAGCACGCGGGTACTTCTCTCTGGTCGCAAGCTTGTAAGATTAAGATAGACCTCACAAGTTGAATCTTCTTGGCCTTTTGTACATTGAGATGTTTAAAGGAAAAGAGGGGCGGAAGTTGACAGAGAAGCATGTTTGTAGAGGAGTGGGAGTGGGAGAGGCAATAGGAACAAGATACGATTAAGCCCCGCGTCGTCTAAGTGACGCATATTATCTCACGTTGACACCAACTGGGAGACGCACACTAGTTATAGTTTTGTATTTTATCCGTCTCTTTCTCTATATATATTTATCTATCTAGGGGGGGGGCACACACACACACATGTAGCCGCACTGATGAGTTGTGAAACAGCGAAACAGTGCTATATGTGGTGGATGACTATAATGCTCGCTATCTTAGGTTGAGCATAGGTAAGTGATACACAAATTACTATTAGCGTATTAATCGATGCTCTTTGTGTAAACAAATTGAGCTTAGATATTTGGATACTGTTAAAACATTGTTAATTCACTGCCCGCCGAGCAGCGGCCGAATAGCCCAACGGTTAGAAGTTCCGACTGTCGTTTGTCTAGCCGCACTGATGAGCTGTGAAACGGCGAAACAGTACTGTATGTGGATAACTATATGTGTGTGTGTGACCCCTAGATAGATAAATATATAGAGAGAAAAAGACGGATAAACTCCAAAGGTATAACTAGTGTGCATCTCCCAGTTGATGTCAACGTACCATAATATGCGTCACTTAGACGACGCGCGGCTCGGATGAAAACAAAAGCAACAGTTTTTGAAACTCCATGGAATAAGGCAATAATTTATTTATCTTCCAGTCAATATTATGAACAATGAATTGGGGAAATCATAATTTGCATAATTTTAACTTCCCGCGCGCAAACACACACGCACATATATTACACAAACATACATACATACATACATACATACATACATACATACATACATACATATGCATACATACGTGGGTCTGTCTGTATGTGTGTGTGCGCGCATGCGCATAGATATACATGCATATATTATTGCAAAGCGCATTAGTAAACATACAAAAATATAAAATTATTTCCTTTATATACGTAAGTATAATATTTTGAGTATCATTTTTAGTATTTTCTTTTACATTGCTTAAAGCTTAAACTGACTATTTCCATAAAAGGGGTATCATACTGGGTAGCTTAATTGCCATATATTTTTATGACTTAATATATATCAAAGTGGCACTGTGTTTTGTTTGAGGTGAAAATGTAATATATATATATATATATATATATATATATATATATATATATATATATATATATATATATATATGCAACTTTATTCCTGAGTATGTGTGAGCTCGTTTCTTATAAACTCCGAAACGTCTAAACAGAATTTCTTTAAAATTTACAGAACCTTAGTTTATAAGTCTGGGAGTGATCTTAGTTAAGGTTTGTCTCAGAATACCCCACATACTTACCGATAATCTATAGCATTATCTTAATTCATCTATCATCGGTAAAGCCATTTTTTCCATGTCGTCGCTTCGCAACAATAATAGAACAAGGGCCGTGAAAATTCTACTGTGGGTAAGTTGATAGCATGTTTTTTTGTTTGTTTTTCTTTTTTTTTTTGTATGATGTGGTCTATAGGTTCAAACTCCGCACGTAAATTTCTTAATGTTCTTTTTGTTAACTGGAAAAAAAGTTTATATAAAATAAGTTTATAAAAGAAACAGTAGGTTCTCTAGAGTGCAATGTAGAATAACATATATTTTGGACTAAGTAACTAGATGGAGGAATCTGAAGCTTCCTCCCGGATTTTGATGAGAATAAATATATAGGGGTGTGAAATAATCCATTTTGGGCAACGTCGGGTCTCCCTGCAAATATATATATATATATATATATATATATATGTTTTATTTTTTATTACCGTATCTTTCTGTTAAGTTATATTATTGTTTCAGCTACCCGGCCGTTTTTTTTTGTTTTTTTTTTTTGACCGTCCGTATTTTCCTTAGACGTTTACAGAAACCTTTCTGTAAACGTCTGAGGTAGCTACGGACGACCAAAAAACACGGCGGGGTAGCTGAAACAATAATGTAACTTAACAGAAAGATACGGTAATAAAAAAAATAAAACGCATACTTGCTTTACAACGGTATTGAGCACTTTCTTCAGTTTTTATTAATTACCATTTCCACTGAATCCGGAAAACAGTGGTATATATATATATATATATATATATATATATATATATATATATATATATATATATATATATATATATATATATATATATATATATATATATATATATATATGGAGTATGTTGACATTTTTATGCCCTATTAAATGTTGAGAAAATTTTACTTCAATTGGGGTTTGATTGACAGCAATGTTCCTTGGGGAAACGCAGAATGCCAAAAAGAGAAAAAGGGTCGGGGTCTTAGATTTCATGGGGGTTGGTTGGGATCGACGAAATAGGGAAGGGGGGAGATAAAGAGAGATATTAAAGGAAATAGTTGGGGTTAAATACGGTTAGGTTTACCCCCGCCCCCCCCCCCGGCATGGCTGGCACTGTGAACTTCTAACAAGGTCATGATGCTGATGAAACTGATTTAAAAAAGCATACACAGGATTAATACTCTTTGAATAGCGCGTATCAAGGTGACCCTCATTAGCGTGTGGATGGGCATCTTTGTATTCGTCAAGTGGGCGACTGAATCCGGAAAACAGTGGTAACCGGGTGGCATACATGCGGTCAACCTAGTATTCAATACACTCTTCAACACACTTACTTGTTTCTTCATTTTGATATTGACGGCGTATTGTTATATATATGAGTTGTATATATATATATATATATATATTATATATATATATATATATATATATATATATATATACAGTTATATATACAGACATATACACAGTTATATATATATACCTATACACAGTTATATATATATACACAGTTATATATATACATATACACAGATATATATATACATATACACATATATATATATATACATACATATCCACAGTTATATATACATATGCACATATATATATATACATACATATACACACATATATATATACATACATATACACAGTTATACATATATACATATGCACGTATATATATACATATACACGTATATATATACACGTATATATATACATATACACGTATATATATACATATACACGTATATATATACATATACACGTATATATATACATACATATACACGTATATATATACATATACACGTATATATATATACATACATATACACGTATATATATACATATACACGTATATATATACATACATATACACGTATATATATACATATACACGTATATATACATACACACGTATATATACATACATATACACGTATATATATACATATACACGTATATATACACATATACACGTATATATACATATACACGTATATATACATATACACGTATATATACACATATACACGTATATATACATATACACGTATATATACATATACACGTATATATACATATACACGTATATATATACATATACACGTATATACATACATATACACGTATATATACATATACACGTATATATACATATACACGTATATATACATATACACGTATATGTATACACGTATATATACAGTTATATATATACACACACATATATATACACAAAGTTATATATATATATATATACAGTTATATATATATACAGTTATATATATCCAGTTATATATCTATACAGTTACATATATACAGTTATATATTATATACATTTATATATTATATACATTTATATATTATATACAGTTATATATATATACAGTTATATATATACAGCTATATATTATATACAGTTATATATATACAGTTATATATATACAGTTATATATATACAGTTATATATATAGTTATATATTATATACAGTTATATATATAGTTATATATTATATACAGTTATATATATAGTTATATATTATATACAGTTATATATAGAGTTATATATTATATACAGTTATATATTATATACAGTTATATATATACAGTTATATATATACAGTTATATATATACAGATATATATATACACAGTTGTATATATACAGTTATATATATACACAGTTGTATATATACAGTTATATATATACAGTTACATATATACAGATATATATACAGTTACATATATACAGATATATATATATACACAGTTATATATACAGTTATATATACATACACAGTTACATAAATACAGTTATATATATACAGTTATATATAAATACACACACAGCTGTATATACAGTTATATATATAGTTATATATACACAGTTATATATATACACACACAGTTATATATATACAGAGTTATATATATATATACAGTTATATATATACACACGCAGTTATATATATATACAGTTATATATATACACACAGTTATATATATACGGTTATATATATACACACAGTTATATATATATACAGTTATATATATACACACACAGTTATATATATATAGTTATATATATATACACACAGTTATATATATATACAGTTATATATATACACACACACAGTTATATATATACAGTTATATATATACACACAATTATATATATACACACACAGTTATATATATATATACATATATATATATACAGTTATATATATATACACACAGTTATATATATATACAGTTATATATATATACACACACAGTTATATATA
>NC_136512.1:10124414-10126914 GCF_053919585.1 Euprymna scolopes | reverse complement strand
TTGACTGAGGAGTATATACGTAAAATTGAATTAATTATTAAGAAAAAAAAAAGATTTCCTCAGTCTAGAAAGATCTCTCTTTAATTGAAACGTTAATTTTTTCGAGCTGTTAACTATACAGAACTGGTCGTTAACTAATGTGACTCCCAGATGTGGCGGGAGTTTATTAATTCGAAATAATCCTTGTGAGTGAGTTTAGGAAAAGAATTGCTTTTAAATGATAAAATAATTACCTTGGAAAATAAAGTTAATTAACGTGAAATGTTTCTGAATTCGAAATGACCTTGATAATGACCTATAAGAGGAAATTATTTTTAAGAATCAATTAAATAACTTTAAATGTACACTGAATTTTAAAAATAATAATTACGAAATGAAAAATTTGGGATGTTTCTGAATCTCATTGTGAAGGGTGAATTGATTCAAAATGAATTGTCTATGATCTTTTCGGAAGATTAATTTTAATAATGAACCAAATGTTTGGAATAATTTTTGAATTGTATTACGAAAAATGGGTCTATTCGAAGTTTATGACCTTTTGAGAAGATTGGTTTTTATAATAATAAATGAATTACTTTGGAAAGAAGTTAACTAACATAAATTGATTTTAACGATGAACCAAAATACTTGAAATAATTTTTAAATTTTGGAATTAAATTTTAATGATCTTTTGTAAATCAAGTTTTGAAAAAATACACATACTTTTTAAATGTACTCTGAAATTTGGGAAAAAGTTAATTATGAATGTAATAACTTGTAATGCGTTTGCATTGTGTAAACAAATTCTAATTGTGACCGAGGTGCTCTGAAATGATTTTTTAAAAATGTTTTCTTTTTAAGAAAAAAAATTGTTAACACCCTATTTCATTGATTCAATGTATACCAGGTTTCTGAATTGTTTATTTGTGGAAATTTTTTTCCCCCTAATTGAGTATTCTAACTCATGAAGGCTGAGTGCCCTTCTTAATTAATTCTTTATATAATTAATAAATATTCCGTGGTGGATAGTTTTTATTGGTCGCTCGGCGGCAGACTCCTTGCTCTAACAGAATTAATTGGATTAGAACCTCTGAAGACCAAGGTTTTACTAAATCCATATAGGTCGGCGTGATGAGGTCACGTAACCCCGACTTATCTAAAATACATTATACTGGTTGCTGAAGAGAGCGTAAGTCCAGTAACTGAAGTAATAACTTGGAATACATATAGGTCGGCGTGATGAGGTCACGTAACTCCGACTTGGTTAAAATACATTATACTGGTTGCTGAAGGGAGCGTAAATCCAGTTACGAAAATAATGTTATGCAGACTAAATTAAAAAACGTATAGGTCGGCGTGATAAACTCACGTAGAATCCGGCTTAGTCAAATACGTATAGGTCGGCGTGATGAACTCACGTAAAATCCGGCTTTGTTAAAAAATATTATACTGGTTGCTTAACAAAGTGTAAATCCAGTAACTGAAATCGTGATGTCATTGCCTCGATGGAGGGCGAGGATGATTACCCTCTCTGGTATTTGAAGCAGTATACCAGTCTACCAGGAGCCTGGTGGAAAAAGATAACTTGCTTTACTGAGTTCCTAATGGAACGTACAGCATGGGGACATTGATTGCTGACGGCCGGTTGACGCACCATTCACGGAAAATTAGGGACTTCTGAAATTTATGAATACTCATAAATTTCGGATAGCATAGGGAGGGATGTGGCACTATTTCCTTGTGCCACTGTTTCTAACACACTCTGCAGCATGGACGGGTGGTAAATTGTCCATGAGCGTAGAGATACAAAGAAACCCCTTCCCATAATTCCCTTGCTATCTTTCTGTCTCTTTCCTGCACGACCACCATGATGTGAGGACGCATAGACTGTCTCTCCGTAAATGAGGGGGGGGGGCCACCCCCTCCCTCAACACTAGTTAGGGTAGGTTAGTTAGCTTTGAAAAGCCTATTGTAAAAATTAATTGTAAATTGTTTTTTTTGTAATATATATTGTATCTCTAATGTAAAATAAAATAGTTAGTTATACCTTTGTATATTACAATTGTGTCGCGTGTCATTTTTCTTGTGTCTGCCATGAAGACCTTCATAAATGTCTGAAGTCGAAAGGCGGCCCTGAGGACAAAGAGATGAAGATTCCCACCAGAATGCCACCAGGGTGAAGAGATCATCTTGAGAAAAGAAAGGAGCCACACCCAGATCCAACATCTCAGGTATGATTTTCTTCTTGTTACTCAGACCCTAATGACTGGCCCATCTTCATGTCTTCATGGGACCGCTTTAAGACATTTACTATAACACGTCTGTCGGTCACACCTCGGTGGCCGGCTGATAGTGGTATACATATATATATATATATCCATATATATATATCCATATATATATATATATATATCCATATATATATATATATATCCATATCCATATATATATATATATATCCATATCCATATATATATATATATATATCCATATATATATATATATCCATATATATATATCC
>NC_136512.1:10079414-10116914 GCF_053919585.1 Euprymna scolopes | reverse complement strand
TTTTTTTGTATAAATTCTTCCGAACTTGGGTATCATTCGAAATCTCTTTCAGATTCCCGAGTTCGATAAATAAATTGCCGAGTTCGACAGAACAAATTGGCGAGTTTAACAGAAAAATTGCCAACTTCGATAGAAAAATTGCCGAGTTCTATAGAAATGTTCCTAAGTTCACCAAGAAATATCTGAAGAAATTCGAAGGTTAAATCGACCGAAACGTTATGCGAATAACACTCAAGATGAGAACAGTAGTCCGAAGAATCCAAATAATAATAATAATTAATGGTCATCTCAAAAATGCAGTCATACCAAACAACTTAGAATGTCACCCACCGTGTTCTGTCGCTGAAAAGAAATTAAAAAAATAAGACTCCGGAAATTGGAGAAATTCGAGCGAAACAGTCGAGTTGTACTGATCCAGAAAATTATCTCGTAGAGCAGAAAGGCGTTGATGATTCACGACACAATTACTGATGGGATTATTATTCAATTAATTAACTTGTGTTCGAACAAGGAAAACATTGTATGTCAGCGATTGTTCGCGATTTCAACGGGGGAGAAAAAATGGAATTATACATGACCGTTCATAAATGGTCATTGTCGACAGCGATTCAAATACCTGGTGTCGTCTAGTTTCTTTTTTTTTCTGCTAATGTGTCACAACTTATTAAGGAGAAACAACCACTAGAGGATAAAATATCAAGAGTTTGTCTGGTTGACGCTGAAACAAAAACAACAAAGTGAAACCTGGTAACGGTGGTTGAAAGTGGACATAATTTGATTATGTTAGTGGACGTCTCGACAAGAATGTGTTTACATTGGGCTTGAAAACGACCCAGACTCGTGACTTCGCATTTGAAATCAGCTGAGGCTGGTAACCTGATAACGCTGGATATCGAATACACGAACACACACACACATATTTTTTTTTGGGGGGGGTCGAATCTCATGAGCAGCAGGAATTGTCACACTGATGATTGTGAAAGCATGAAATACTGATGTCTGAAAAATACTTAAGGATGGACATTGTCTGTGGAATGAAAACTAAAAGGCAGTCAACTAACGTTTATTCAATGTTCACGATTTCCTCTCGTTCGAACACTCTAGTTTGTCTTATGTATTCGCCAAAATTCGGTGTTTAATAGTTTTTAATTCCCTTCATTCTCGTGGCAATTGTTTAGTGGCCCTGGGGTAATGGCTTAGCAAATAAAGCAAAGGTGGCTTTGTGGATGGGTTCAAATCTCATTCCGGCAGGAATCGTCACCTCCTACACTGATGATTGCGTAATCATGAAACACTAGTGTTCGTAGATATAAAGAATAAGTATTGTTTATATATATTTAACACACTATGTCCGTGTGTCTGTCTGTCTGTTTTTTCAACATACATCGCCTCCGAAAGGCAAGGTCGCAGATCGGGAAGAAGCATGTTAAACGATTGCATGTTTGGAGATCATGTTTTTTTGTTGTGGGTTTTAGTCGGAAAAATTGCTGCTAAGGTGTCAAAATTGAAATGTATTAAAACTTGACAGTCGTAAGTTGACTAAATGTGTTATTTGTACGTATATATATATATATATATATAGTCGGTTATTTTTTAAACTATTTCTTATCCATCTGACAGTAGGTCAAACACTAACGACGAAGGTTAGAGCGGTATATGTTTTGGTTTCGATTCCAGTTAATGACATCCAAGTCGTATAATTTTTTTAATATGTGAAATCACTATTAAGTATTGAGTACTATATAATATTCGATATCTAATTGCTTCTATAATAATAAATAGGATATCTAATTGCTTCTATAATAATAAATAGGATATCTAATTGCTTCTATAATAATAAATACGAAATCTGCATGAATTAACACATGTTTAAGCGTGTTTTACGACCGGACAGCGAGTATATATATATATCTTCTATATATATAAAAGGCAAAATGTGTGTTAGTGTGTACACTTTTTGTGTATGTCCAGCTTTTGGGGGGAGGGGAACACTCGGAGGGGGGGATTCACTGTTTCTTAGAACCTTTTGTATACTACCTAGATTATAATATCTACGATTTACGAAAGGAGGGATCTTTAATTTTGTCGACTTTTACACGCTATTTTCGCAATATTTTTTTTAATCTTCACATTTGTTTGGCTTTTCCGTATAAAAAAAAAAGCAAAACTGAACCCGTAGCAAAACCAAGCCCCCTGGCACTTGTGCCTGGGACGTCCAGAAAGCAATCAGCTTTGATCAATGCGACCAAAACCCGTCAGACGATTGCTATTTATTTGGACACTTCGCTTTTTATGGGGACTGGTTTTCCGCATTTTGGAGGGAAACGCAGAAACTGGCTTGCAGCCGAAGTAAAGTGTCCTCTATGGAGTGATGTTTGACCTCATTAAATTTACGCACCTGTCACTTTATTTTTTAGTCCTCGCCGAATGGTATGATGTCAGGTTTTTTCACACTTTCTTTTTCACCTTCACTTCAAGGGTTCGGGTTCGAGCCTACCTGCATACCAAAGCTTTTTTGTTTCTATTTTACACCTACAAACACCCGGGTACCCCCGCTAGTCTAATATATAAAAATCAAAGCGCGTGTGTGTGTTTGTATGCTTCGTAAAAGCTTTCGACAGAGGCGACGGATCTTCAAGAGATTGGTATCGTTTTAAAGCTCAAACCTCCGGATGACAAATATCGGAAAAAAATGGCCAAACCCTTTAATTCCTTCTACCTTGAACTACGCAGTTTTCTACAAAGAGTGGTCGGTTTTTTCCGTCGCCATCTTTGCAATTCATTGTATCAGTTGGATTGACTTCGTTTAATTTCAACGTTCCGAACTTCTGGTCGGACGATGGAGACATCAGCAAAGATGTCACGTTTTTTTTTTTTTTCTGTCCTCCTTCACATCACGGGTTCGAGCCTGCCTGCCACCTACCACTTTTTTTAAAGACCTTTTAATACCCCCTCCGGGGTTCCTTACTACACCTCTACACACCCGGGCAACGCCGGGTACCCATGCTAGTATATATATATCTATCTATATCTCTATAAAAACAGAGATGTGTGTGCCACAGACGATTTCTGATTGGTTAATCCAATAATCACATCTCCTAAAAAAGTATAGTTCTTACGCTCTTAACTTTACCATAAAATATTTTGGTCTTATTTATTGTCCATCTTAGAAGGGTTTAATTTTTTTCTAACTTGCGATTTACAACTTAAAAAAATACGAAACTAACTTACAATCTAACAATCGAACCTCCGACATCACGGCCGCCATTATGAAACTAAACCAAAAAAAAAAAAAAAGCTCCTTCACTCGTGGTCTTTACATTTCGGGTTTGGGTACTTGTGCAGTTTTCCATTGACATTAAAAAATGGAAATATTTAAAAAAAATATATATATATTGTACGTACTCGTCATGGGATAAAGTTTTCCTACAGAAAAAAAATCACGTAATTTCATCAAGTATTTATTTTTTTATAGCGAAAAAAGAAAAAAATCAACGCTACAAGCGAGTCATTATTAATTAAACAGAAAGTTCAAGTAGGGGGATTTCCCCCCTTTTTTTTTTAAGCGAGGCCAAATTTCGCGAATTTGGCCTTTTTTTAAAGCAGTTTGGCCTTCAAATTTCTGTTTGGCCTTTTTCTTCACCGATGAAATAAAAAAAGCAAATAAAAACAACGCAATAAAACTTTTAAAAATACGGCACACCTTTGTTGTTCTTGTTTGTTTTTTTTTGGTAATTTTCCTTATTTTTTTATTTTTTCAAGATAATACTATTAAATGGACACTATTATGCCAAATAAGCCCAGCCCCCCCCCCAAAAAAAATGCACAAAAATTCGAGATTTAAGGTTTTGACGAGATAATTTAGCGAATTGTCCGGACTATTGCGAGAGAACCATCCATTAGTTTTTCCTGAAATTTTGCCACAAATTGTATTTCAATACATAGATGTGCATAGTAACAACATTTTTTAGCCGAAAATTCCCGTTGCGTCCCCAGATTTCATCGGTGAAGAAAAAGGCCAAACAGAAATTTTGAAGGCCAAACTGCTTTAAAAAAAGGCCAAATTCGCGAAATTTGGCCTCGCTATCAAACGATTTGACCTTTGAGAACTCTACCAAACTCCTCCTAAAATTTTGGGTCTAAACACGTGATATTTTAGATATAGATTCCTTGGACATGGATCTAACTTATTACCTTTACTTGATCCCTAAACAATAAATGTTAAGAAGTCATAATAGGGGTCAAAGTTTAAAAAATTGACCGTTTTTTTTTCTCAGCATTAACCTCAAAACACCTGGGCAACGCCGGGCACCGATTGCTAGTATATATATATATATATATATATATATATATATATATATATATATATATATATATATATATATATATGTGTGTGTGTGTTATTTGTTTTTGTGATACGTCTTGAATGAATTCAATTATTTACGAAAATGCATTTTTACCTGAATGCGAGTTGGGAATAATTTTCCCTTTAACCAATTTGGTATCCCCACATGGGGAGCGGCATATATATTATTTTAAAAATATAATATAATATATATATATATATATATATATATATATATATATATATGAGAGAGAGAGAGTAGAAAAAGAAATAGAGAAACAAGGAGGTGTGTGTGTGTGTGTGTGTGTGTGTGTGTGTGTGTGTGTGTGTGTGTGTGTGTGTGTGTGTGTGTGTGTGTGTGTGTGTGTGTGTGTGTGTGTGTGTGTGTAAAAAAAAAAAAACAATGTGGAATAAGATACTTATCGGCGATATGTGTCGCGGGAGACAGTCGAGGTGTTTGCCGGCCGAAATAATCAGGCGAAAGGGCGTTCAGTGCTGATGGCATGATTCACGACACAATTGCCCGGTTAATTATCCGGTTAATTAACTTGTGTTCAACTAACAACTATTATATCAACGATTGGCGGATAAACAAGTCTCATATCAACAGCAGAGACAAACATCAAACTTCTATTTAAGTGTATAGTGTTTGCCACTGATTTTATATCTTTCACATCTGTGACCGTTGGGGCACCAAAGATCAACTGACAATCAGCTTTCTCTGGGTTTTTGCTATTCTGACGATGCCAGGGAGCACCAGTACTAATCACTTTCTTATGTTGTCTTGCTCGTCCGTTCTTTCTCCTTCCTTCTCTCTGCATAGATTGCTAGATTGTGGAACAAGGTGTGTGTGTGTCTGTGTGTATGTACAGCTATCTATCTATCCATATATATATATATATATATATATACACCTATCTATCTATATATATATATATATACACAGCTATCTATATATATATATATATGTATATATATGTAAATCTAATATATATATATATGCGTGTTTGTGTGAATCTATCTATATATATATATATATATATATATATGTGTGTGTGTAAATCTATCTATCTATCTATATATATGTAAATCTCTCTCTCTCTCTCTCTCTCTCTCTCTCTCTCTCTCTCTCTCTCTCTCTCTAACAAGATGTATATGTACATCTATCTTTATATGGACACTTATCCATCCATCTGTGTGTATATATATATATATATATATATATATATATATATATATATATATATATATATATATATATATATATATGTGCACATCTATCTATATATATATGTAATCTACCCCACTCTCTATATATGTACAGCTATCTATCTATCTATCTATCTATCTATCTATCTATCTACCTATCTGTGTGTGTACATCTATCTATCTATCTATATTATCTATCTATCTATCTGTGTGTGTGTCTGTACATCTATCTATCTATCTATCTTTTTTTTTCCAGAAAGATAAAACCCTGAATTTTATCATATAGAAAACAGAATAATGTAAAACTTTTTCTACTATTTTTAATTCAATTTTTAATGTTAAATTTTCCCAAAAAGTTAACAATTGAAATTTTTTGTCTTGCACAAAAAACGTATTTAAATATTAAAAAAAAAGGGGTTTTGAAATAATTTATTTATTTATTTATTGTCTAACAAAGATTTAGGATGATTTTCTAAGAGAATATGCAAAAATATTATAATATAAGTACCTGAATTTCAAATAATTCCACTTATTCATATAGGTAACCAGATATTTCGCGTCCATGTAGAGTCGAGATCGACTCTGTTTACGTTTGCGGATTATAAGAAGAAAACTATGGAAGACCAAACAGGCCAAAAAAACTTATTTTTCAGTGACGAAAATTTCAATGTATTATTAAGCTGAGGCTGGCCAGTACCAGATGGGTGACCATTTGTATGAGTTTGGTTTTTAATGTGTATGTGTGTGGGGGCCAGACTCCCCAAAATGGAGGGGGCAATTTAAAGCAGAATAAAAAAAAAATATTTCAGCGCGTTTGGTCCACCGTAGTCGAAAGGCGGCAAACGTTTTCAAACGGGATAAAAAAAAATGATGCTATTTTTAACACAAAGGGCACAACATTTATCGAATTTTTTTTTTGTATCGATTATTCAAAGCATGCCCTGTTTAATAATGGTCATGCATTATTCGGCTCGCTAAAAAAAAATTGTTAATTTATTTATCAAAAATTTTTAAATGGCTTTTTTCGTATAAATATTAAAAAAAAAAATTTTTGTTTTGCTTAACTTAAATTAATTATTTTACTTAACATATTCACCGAATTTCACACTTCAAAACTCAAAAGCGGGAAATTAAACACAATCGAAGTTCTGATATTCAGACGTCAAAATAAGGTATGCAAACAATTTTTTTTTTTAATCTATAATTCTGTCCCTTACAACAACACAATATGTTTTGTTCAGTTTCAGATGATTATTTTAAGCATATTTGTTCCCACTTCAAAACAAGGGGGGTTTTGTAAGCAAAAAAAAAATATATATATATAAATATCGTTTATGAAAAATAAGTACACTGTTATAAAGTTCATTCTTCTCCTAATAATCGCTGAAAATTTCGTATTGATCGGATAATTACCTGATTTTTGGCAGATTTTTAAAAAGACGGTCCGTCAAAAAGTACTGACCTGCACCCCCCCCAAATTTTGGCGGTGCCTAATATATGTATATCTATGTATCTATCTATACATAAACTTGAGTTCCTTCAACTATAATCGAAACTGAAAACAAAACCGATGAAGAAGCCTTGGTATGTATTATTTATCACAAGCAATGGAAGGTCATAACAATTAAACGATAGTCAGTCGGAAGGAACACAACGTAGCACACACGCTATCGTATTAATATATAGATGATGATGATGATGATGATGATGATGATGATGACAACAACACCAACAACATCGGAATAGACGAAGGGAGAAAACTGCTGATTCAGCTTACATGTGAAAACAAAACAAACAAAAGAGCAAAAGGTTTTTTTATAACTCAAATGAAATAGAAAGAAACAAAAAATACAAAAAACAAAACAAAGGACGCACAAAATAGAACTGCGTAAAAAAAACAAAACAAAAAAAACACAGAAACGAAACAAAGTCCTTTCTAAAAACAAAGAGAAACGAGTTAATTTAAATCTTCTTTAGAAAACGGGGAAGCCAGCGTAGACGTGGAGGCGCTTACATCTGCGCCTCACCTACCACCCTCGTTATTTGTCGTGCACAATATCACGAAAGGGTTAGACACAGCTACCAACAATGCCTTTGTTAGCAACAAAAGCCTATCACTGACGCATATATATATATATATATATGAGAGCGAGGAAAGCGCTATTTCTAATGAAAAATCTATTCTTGGTTGACACCATGGCAATTATACCATAAGTGCAAACGCACCTAACTACACACACATGCGATAGCTTCCTTCTGTCTTGAGAAACTATTGCTACTCACTGTTATAACTGCGGGTTGAATTTTTGTGACAAGAGTTGCGCAATCACCATCCACACCTCTCCTGAGTCGGCGTTGTTAAATGTCAAAGGCAACTGGAGGTTCAAGCCGACGACAAAATGCCTTGATAAACGGAGAGCACATACAGCGCCCAGTATTCCCAAATGGTACCCACCTAGTACTAACCAGGCTCAACGTTGCGTAACTTCTGTGTTTTGACGAGAACCGGTGTGTCAACATGATTAGCTGCGCGCGCACACACACACACACACACACACACACACACACACACACACACACACACACACACACACACACACAAAGCCAGGATTTAAATTCGACAGTCGGCGCTTCTAACCGTTAAGGTATTTGGCTACTGCTAAGATAGGTATATGAAATTACAATGATCAGCCACAGACGGACCGATGTAAAATACCAACACGTGGAAGACGTTTGCTAGGTATGTAGAGGAATCTCACGTGCTGTGCAGCGGACTTGGCAATAACATTATTTATTCCATTAGATGTTGCCTGGAAATGTCACTCAACACATTTGGAAAAGTTCCAACAGGGTGGAATGATAAAATTATCTCCCTACCAAGGACGACATGATCCCATTTCCGTTTGATAAAAAAACCGTTTTTTTTTTGTTTTGTTTTTTTTTTGTTTTTTTGTTTTTTTTTGTTGCAGACCATCTACTAGTTGACCAGTTGTGTGCAAATCCTAAGAGCTATAGGAGCCTTCTATCATGCCTGAAAGTGACACAATGTTCAACGAGCACTGTCGGAGATGCGCCGCTGAACAACGCATGCTCTCGGCCGATCCAAGTTTTGACAACAGAACAATTGCCAGCACCCTTGATGGTGCTGGCAATTGTTCGGACGGTTAAATGCTTGAGGGCGTTCCCAGGGTGATGAAAACAAAGTTTCCGGCCACAGGTTTGGTCTTTCGTATGGTTTCACTGGCCCTCTCCTCCCTCGAACTGAACCCATTGGACGACTTGGCTTGCTCATATGTCGGGAACATCACCAATATGACCTCCCACAACACTAAAGTCAGCCTGATCGCTGCCATCTGGTGAGCCCCCGCTGGCGCTTGTGGAAAAGGTATGCTCCCAATTACGGACCCGTATCGAGGCGGTGACTGAGGCTGAAGGCTGCTACATTAAAGAAATGTCAGCTCTGCTATATAATCAAGTTACTTGAATTGAGTTTTTCAATAAAGGTATTAAAATAAAGTTGTAGTATTGGTTTCTTAAGGGTGACAATTTTATCGTTCCGCCTAACAGTCTTATAATTAAAAAAAAAAAAACAGAAAAAAAACCCCCAAAAAAAACCCCCAAAAAACCCCAAAAAAAACAGAAAAAAAAAAAAACCCCAGCTGTTTTAAGTACATCACCAATCAATTTCGATCAATTTTTGTACTCCGCAAATATAACGTGACCCGGTTTCTTTTTGTTTACAATCTTTTATTTTTAGCTTCGTCCATTGTAGACAACTACAATACGCACGTTATGCAGGCGTTGTGTTCACCGTCAAATAAAAGCACACTAAGTTTAAATTAACCTATCAATTACCTACATACGAACCCATCTCCGTAAAGTGCGCATAATACTCTGAAAAGAATGGGGTAAAACAACATCCAGTACTTTTTCCACTTTGAAAAAAACTAATTTAGGAAAATTTTACAATAAGCGAAAATAATTTAGACACAAGGTCATCTGTCATGATGCAATCCTCCCAGGTTTTACCTACTCCTTTCATGAAGTTATGGCATGACTAGAAATGACCCTGCACTTTTATAGTATCAGCGCTGATAATATAGCTGGACCTTATCAGGGTGGAATTTCTTTACCTGATTCTCAGCTTGAGCTGAAACATATCTGCAAATATGCATCAAAGATGATTGTATGAATAAAAAATTAAACTAAATAATTATGCAGCTCAACTTTTTATTGAGCACTATTATACAAACACATTTAGGATTCACTGAATTTAGTCTTATGAATAAAACCTCATCGGAATTTATATAGATACATATATATATATATATTATACATACATAGATACGTATATATATGTATATATATATATATATATATAGATACGTATATATATAAATATATGTATAGATAGATACGTATATATATATCTATATATTTGTAGATATATAAATAGATACGTATATATATACATATAAATATATGTATAGATGGATACATACATCTATCTATATATATATATATATATATTAATAGATACGTATATATATATATATATATATATATATATATATATATATATATATATATACGATGATTGCAACGTCTTGTCAGACGAGTGCCACTCCCTCAGACATTTAAAAACCATGATTCCAAATACCTGAGGGAGTATCTATACAAAGATGATGTTATAGAGTCTTAGCTTTGTGCGATAGCTAAGTCTCTCTCTCTCTCGGTTTAAAATGTTGAGATCCAGCAACAAGCAAGAGCAAGATAGCCAGCAACAAATTAAACTGCAGACCAGCTTAATGCGGGTACTGGTCTTCCGCTTTATGGTTTTTTAAATCAGAGGTTTGCTTCTCCTAGAAAGGTTGCCTTCACCACGGCTTACGGGAGCCCTCTCTACCCCAATGCACATACACACACACACAAATATACACGGTGCTACTTGGCCGTTGACCCAGAAAAAGAGTGTCAGGTCATGTTATATGCTACTGGTACCATGTAACCCAGTACTACCTGCCTCATGGTCGGGTCACCGGCGACTAAACTGGTTCCCCCACCAGACTTGTTTGGTGAGGAGCGCGGCTAGTCTCCCTGAAAGATTAAAAACAAGATATATATATATATATATATATATATATATATATATATATATACACATATAAATATACATACATACATACATACACACACATATATAGAGAGAGATTTATGAAAGTATGATAGGTTATGAAAAGGAAGGGTTGTAAGTGTATTTTTCTGACGTTTTTGAAAATATATGCACCTATTACGTCCTTTTTGAGTAAATAAATAAAAAAATATATTAATATTATATATATATATATATATATATATATATATATATATATATATATATATATATATATATATATATGAGAAAGAGAGAGATAGAGAGAAAGAGTGGGGGGGGTTTGAACATTTGAAACAAAATAACATTTTTGAATCGTTTAACTGATTTATTTGGCGAATTTCTAACTTATTGTTCCAACCATGGTAAACGAAGATATACTAGACATTTAGTTACTGTTTGAACTTTAGTTTCAGAAATCTCAATTATTTTGCTTTGCATAACTGATTTAATCACATCAAAAGAGTATCCATTTTTGGAAAGTAATTATTTTAAATTCCTGATCCAATTTTGATTTTGAACAAATCAATAGGGCGCGATGTGTTGTATGAGATTATATATATGTGTGTGTGTGTGTGTGTGTGTGTGTGTGTGTGTGTGTGTGTGTGTGTGTGTGTGTGTACGAATCTTTGTTTAAAATAGACATTTGTCGAGGTTATTTGCGACCATCGCTCCCGTGGGTCGATGGATACTGCCTACTGTCAACGAGATGGTTCTATGTTCAATCATCGGCTTGGGAAAGGTGCTAGTCTAGCAGCACTGATGAGTTATGATACAACGAAACAGTACTGTATGTCGATGACTACAAATATAAATACACACACACACACACACACACACACACTCTTGTCCAACTTACAGTAATAATAAAAATCCAATATTTGTCAAACATACTTTTATTCAATAAATTATATCGACATTATTGTCATTCCCACAAAGTTTAATATTTAAATTTCATCAACAGGCGAGCGGAACATTTTCCCCTCTTTTTAGTATGCTGTTACTGTGAAAAATGATTCTACAATGTCTTCCCAACAAAACTGTGTCTGTCTCTTAAAAGAGGGTGTTGTCTCCCTTATTCTTAGTGTTAATCTATTTATGTGCGCATGTACCACTTTTTTATATATAGAAAAATAGTTGCGACCCACCCACTAACCAGCGTAACGGTATGTTAACCTGGAAAGTTCATATAACTTCTTAGTGTTGAAAGCAGAGCCGCCCTTTTCTCTGCTATTTTTGATACAGGACGCTTCTCTTTGTAAACAAACCATTTTTTTTTTCACCACAAATTGAAGAACCATCAAATTTTATGTTAAAAACATCAAAGGTGTAAGCAGTTGAAATGAAATTGAAAGATAGCAGTCGTTGCTTAAAGTGTAGTATCTGTTCTGATGCTAAACTACATTTATTCTGTCCTGGGTAAATGAAAGAGAAATCCTTATAGACAGACGTATTTTTTTATTTTTATTTTGGAGGAGCTGGATTTTTGCTCTACATAAAATTTTATCCTCATTTTAGGTAAATACGAACGTCTCAATCTGGAATGTTTAAAAAACACAAAAATACAAAAAAAAAATGTAAACGTCTTATCCTACAAATAGATTTAAGTTCTTCCTTCCCTTGCTCGCCTGGTAATTTTTTTTTGTAACGAGACGAATATATATTTACAAATAAATACACATTGCTCTTTATTAATGAATGAATGAAAGATAGTAAAGTGTCCGTAGAGAGGTGCGTATGTGCGCGTGCGTTCTCTCTCCCATCGCAATAGAGATGTGACATAAGGTCGATAAGTGTAGATTTGAGAAACAAATGCTCTGGAAGTAGAGCACTTCGGCTTACAGTCCCGTTGGTGTGTGTGGGGGGGGGGCGATTGGCAATAAACTACACCCTTCTCAAAGAAAGGAAGTAAAGCCTGGGAAGATGGACTTCCTAGAACTGCATAGAACCATGCAAAAAAAATAAATAAATAAAAAATGGACCACCTAACACAAATGACCTAGATAAAGTCGGATTAAATGTCAAAGACATATCCTCCCTCAACTTCGTATAAAATAGCACAACCCTTAACGTTAATCACTTCGGGCGGGCAGAGGTAGGTAGGTAGGTGTGTGTGTGTGTGTGTGTGTGTGTGTGTGTGTGTGTGTGTGTGTGTGTGTGTGTGTGTGTGTGTGTGTGTGCGCGCGCGCGCTGTAATGCGCTGTGTATGTTATGTGTTGTTGTGCGTGCGGTGGGCGCGTATGTTTGTGCGTGTGTTTGTGTATGTTCTTACGTGCATTTATTTGTGTGTGGTTGGTGTGGTGCGCGGTGCGTGTGCTTGTCTGTGTTGTGCCTGTGTGTGGCCTGTGTGCGTGTGTGCGTGTGTGTCCCGACATCAATTTCCAGGAATTGATCTCGCAAATCCAGTGACATAACATTAATCCACATATTACGGGGGATGTTTTTTTTTGTTCTGTTTTTTCCTGGATTTTTGGTGTCTAACTCTGTCCCGTGGGGAGGCATTGTAAATAGGTACTCGAGTCATTGCTTCGAAACTCTTCGTAATAAATAGACGTTGTCAGTCAGTTTGACGTTCCCGACGAACATTTCACCCAATTACGTTCCACGATTTCCTGTTTGTTTCGTTGCAATATTGTCTTTAAATATAATAAATGAGAATATTCGTAAACTTATTTTTAAAAAAATTTCTTCATTTACGTTTATGAATTTTTCACATCTAATTTTTGACAAGCAAATATGTTTATATGCGTATTTTTTTTAATGTGTTTAATTGCACTTTTCACAGAAATGATCGATATTAAACGTGACATATGAATTATTTTCAATAGTTTTTCAAATATGTTTAGTGCTGTTGGAACGATTAATCAGAATTGGTATCGGAATCCGAAAAAATTGTGCCTATTTTCCGATGCTAAAAACGATTCCTTTAATCATCTTTCTTATTTGATTTTGCTTTTTTATTAAAAAAAAGAAATCTTCCACGGCTGGTAGTAATAATAAAATAAATATTATCGATTTTAAACTTCCAGTAAATTTAAAATCTATAAATCACCCCTCACAAGTGTGCGTTCACGTTTGAGAAAATATATATGCATTTACGAACGGTAATCGAGGAAAAATAACAATTTTACAGTTAAATATTTAGAGATTTTTTTATAAAGAATAGGAATCGGTAATTGTATCCGAATCGAGGAACACTAATGGAATCGTCTCATCACTTCTATTTAGTCACTTTATGGATTTTCACTTATAATTTTTTTTTTTTTTTCAAATAAATTTTTTGGGATGTTGTGAAGAAAAAGTAGACAGTTCTTTTTTTGTTTTTTTTTAATATCTGATTTTAAGCAGAAACAACAGTAATACTTAATTAACATGTCGAAAAGATGAATTTATCCAAAAATTACGAAAATCGATCGGGCTATTGCATTTTTAGTAAAAAAAAAAAAAAAAAAGTATATCGCTATAGGCTATAAATGTCGGAAGCCATTAAAGTGTTGAAAAGCGAAATAAATATAATTCATAATTTTTTGCATCAGAACTGCCCGTCTTTGGAACATTGTTCCACTAACATGCTTCCCTGCCAAATACAACTTGGTAACGTTCAAATCTGATGTAAAGAAATTCCTGTTAGGTCGTCATCATAAATAATCAAATCCTACTCAATTTACATCATTAACGATTACTTCACTTCCACCTTACATCCATTAATCCTTATCCTCGAGTGGCTTTCCGACCTTGGTGAATGGTGATCCCCAAGTAAAAAAATAAATACCCTCCTGAGTACTTTAAAGGGTTATAATGTGGCTGAAATATACGACCCCCCCCCCCCGTGCACACTTAAAAATTTAAACACTTCCAATTTGCGTGGAATTTGTAACCAAATGTATTAACGTCTTCAGCGCCTAATCTTGACAACAAGCAGGTGCTTGTTTAAATGATCCAGCTTTTAAACCAACGCATTTCATGTGAAAATATTACGTACGTATGCGTTATACTGAAACTAGTATAAATGTTTTTGGTATTTTTCGAGAACTGATCCAATAAAAAATAATTATAAATAAAAATAGAATTTATAATATTATTGAAATTTATCGTATGTTCTATTTTCAAAATGAAAAAAATGAGTAAAAAAACAAAAAAAAAACAAAAACAAAAAAACGAAAGAAACGGAGACATGTGCGTGTGAGTAGTATTATGTTTTTTTTTGTTTTTTTTTTCGACCAATTAATTCAGTATGACAAACTGACTTCTTTCTTTTGACTTAAATTAGCTTAAAGTAAATGTACGCCATTTTTAATCAGAATTACATTAGAGCGTAATTGTGAATGATTTCTTATACATTAAAAATTATATCTAGAACATCTTCAAATGGATCGTTTTTCGAAATTTTTCGAATTTATGTTAATTTCGGCATGACAAGTAAGTACGTAATAATGTTTTGGCCTGAAATGCGTAGGTTTAACAGATCAAATTTGCACAAGCACTCATAAGCGGCTCAATGAGACTAAGCAGGCCTCCACAGCGCTTTTGAAACGGTCCTTTCCAAGAATACTCTTCCCGGCGTGGTTCAGAAGAGGTACGCAGATAGAACTGGGCTCCAATCTCACAACCTGCCATTTGAATAACAAATGTGGGCTAAGAGCAATAGACCTACTTGTAGTGCTAACAGTTCATTTTCAAGACCGATGTGGAAGGCGGTCGCACTAGTTGCGATTGTGAGCTATTTACACGAGTCCCACAAACAGTAGCAGTTTAAGTAGCAACTTAAATAGCAGTCAGGGAAGAAAGAAGGGAAAAAAACAAAACATACATTCGGCGCAAGTGGCAGGCGTGTGTGTTTTTTTGTTTGTTTTTGTTTTTTCTTTCTTTCTTTTTTTACACAAGCAGTCGAATTAGTTCTATCAGTATTAGGTGTGTTTATTAAATTTGGATTAGACACTATTAGCACTAGGTTATCACGAAACATCGAGTAAGGGACGTTAGTGTGTGTGTGTGTGTGTGTGTGTATGTGTGTGTGTATGTGTGTGTGTGTGTGTGTGTGTGTATATGTGTGTGTGTATGTGTGTGTTGTGTTTTTGTTTGTGCGATACGTTTTGAATGAATTCAATTATTTGCGAAAGTGATTTTTTACCTAAATGCGAGTTGGGAATAATTTCCCCTTTAATAAATATGGTACCCCCCCCCCCCATATGGCGAGCGGCCGGCATATATATATTGTTTTATCCACTGACACGTATTTCGTCGTCTACGACTCATCAGAGTGGCTTAATCTAGCGACATTTGAAATATGACTACTTCATTTAATCACATAAATTAATATACGAAAGTATAGATTTATGCGTAAACTTTAAGTATTTACTTCAACAGTGCTCAATACGTAGGTAGAGCTATGTGCCTATGTGGTAATTATAAAATATATATGGCAATTAAGCTACATAGAATATTCCACGTCTTATACACGCTAGGCATAAGCCTGATGAATCCTAACGTGGATGAAACGCAGAATATTCTGTGTAGCTTAATTACCATATATATTTTATAACATATATATATATATATATATATATATATATATATATATATATATATATATATATATATATATGAAATAAAATGGAGGTGGAAGGACCTGGATACTCAACGTTTCGCCCGATTTATGCGGGCTTCTTCAAGAGGGATGGTCATTGACGAGAGAGTCGGAGGATTGGGGCTATATATAATGATGGGGGAGAGCATCGTGTTTTCCTTATGTTTGGCAATAGTTCGTAAATAAGTTGCTTTGTTTCTAAGAGTTTGTGCTGATGCGCTTAGATACTGCTCAATGTGTTCAGGGAAAATATGGTGGGAGGATTGGAAGATCTTATTGGTACATTTGGGAATGACTTTCTCGTCAATGCATCATTGCATCGTTGTAAGAAAGAACTCCTGTTTGTGTTGGAGTGAGCTGCGATCAGTGTGTTAGTATATTTACGCAACTTTCTTTTGTAAAGTTGTCCTTCCATTCCGACAGTATGATTGTTGAGCTGGATTAAATCCGACGATATGAAATAAAATGTTGAGTATCCAGGTCCTTCCACCTCCATTTTATTTCATATCGTCGGATTTAATCCAGCTCAACAATCATATATATATATATATATATATATATATCAGACCATCCGGTGTTGCCCGGTCGTAAAATACGTATAAATGTTATACTTAAATTAATGCAGCTTTCCTATTTATTATAAACAGAAATACCGTAAAAATTAACCATAACATTAAATTCCTTAAAAAAAAAAAAAAAATGTAAAAAGTAAAAAAAAAAAAAAAAAAAAAACAGAAAGAAACTGAGACTTGTGCATGCGAGTACCTATTTACTATGCCTCTCCACGGGACAGAGTTAGACACCAGGGTCGTTTTTTTTTAACGTGGAGAAAAGGTACAAAAACAAAAATTGTCTCAGTCGTGAAGGATTTCTCCTCCACCGAAAGAGAACAAGAAATAGAAGTGCAGCATCTGAAGAACAGATACTACACTTTGATCTTGATGCGAGTATTATGCATTTCTAGACAGCTCACTTCTTGCTAGTTAAAAAAAAGAATACTCAAGCTGAGATCAAAACCAAAATCCAACGACAGTGCGTCAAGTGCGATAACCATTAGGCCAGCTTGACACGATAAATAAAAACAAATATATATACATATAATATATATGCACACAACATATATGACTACTTCATTTAATCACTTAAATTAATATACGGAAATATAATTTTATGCGTAAATTTTCAGTATTTACTTCAGCAGTGCTCAATACATAGGTAGAGTTAGGTAATCTATATATCTATAAAAGTGAACGTGTCTGTCTGTCTGTCTGTTTGTGTACATTTCCCTACGCAATAACTCTGTAAATTTTTAGTCTATAGACTCGAAATTTGAAATACCGGGTACTGAGATTTGGGAAAATCGATGTGACGGGTGTCAGCCAGAAATTTGGCTGTTAAGGGGTCAAATTTCAACGATTTGACCTTTAAGAACTCTACCAAACTCCTCCGACAATTTTGGGTCTAGACACTTGAAATTTTAGATATAGGTTCCTTCAACCTGGATCTAACTTAATAAAGTGATTTGAGCCCGAAACTATAAATTTTAAGGGGTCATAATAGGGGTCAAATTAAAAAAAAAATTTACTCTTTTTTTTTTTTTTGCTCAGCATACACCTCCAAACACCCGGGCAACGCCGGGCTGAAATGCTAGTAAAGTATAAAAATATATGTGCCAATTAAGCTACACAGCTATATATATTTTTATAACTTACTAATATATATATATATATATATATATATATATATATATATATATATATATATCCCTGGTAATTCCATCTATATCATTCACTCAATAATTCGTCTAGCTACAGCCACATCTAAATTTTCCTTACTTGTTTTCTATCACACACGCATCCTTTCATGCATACAATAAACGGCCTTGTTTTGTTTTTACTTTTTTATATTTCAGCGTTTTTTTGTTTTTTTTTTTGTTTTTTTTTAAATTTTTCCATAAAAAAAACACTATTTAAATAACAAACTCGTTCTGCTTCGAATCAAAGCTAGCAGAACACTCTTGGTTCTCGTTTACATTCGTGACCAACGCATTTCTGGTGACAACATAATTACGTACTTACGTGTCATGGCGAAATTTGCATAAATTTCAAAAGTTACGAAAAATGATCCTGTAGATGATGTGCTAGAAATATTTGAAATAAAAGACCAGCCACAATTAAGGGTTATCGATTTCATTAGTTATACTGACCCTGTTGCAAAAGTCTTCCTCATTAAAAACATACGATAAAACGTGATAATTCGATACATTCTATTTTTCCTGTACCCCTTATTCTACTGGGTCACACTTTTGTATTTTTTGGGAGAGGGAGATTTATACTAATTTCGCCATAACCGGTAAGTACGTAGCAATGTCTTCATCTGAAATACATTGGTTTAAAAGGTCACTAATATAAACAAGAACCACAGTGTCATGTTTAGTTTTCCAAAGAGAGTAGTTCTACTTGGATGCTGTTGGATAGGGAAGTTGTTCAAAGGCTTCACTTTTAATGTCTTCGGCTTCCAGCCGCGTGAAACCCTTCAGATGGTTTTATGTTGGGGAAAAGACTACCGGGTTGTCATCCAGCTCAAAAGGGGATCTCCGTTTTATCAATCTACTTGAAACGTTTAACATAAGTCCGGATTTACAGGGATAGGGAGGGCTTTATCGTAATGCCACCCACAGCGGTCTAGCACGGCGGTTAATGTACGTCTTGCACCGTTTAGTATATATATATATATATATATATATATATATATATATATATATATATATATATATATATATATTACTCACGTTCACTCCTGACAAGGCATATCGACACTTGGACGTATCTCAGGGTGGTCAAAAAGTCAGGTAACATGTTAAAGGTAGAAAAAACAATATGATCCATTATAATCTCTATTCGTTTAATATTATTTCTTGGATGAAATTTTTCCACAACGATGGATTGGTCGCCGTGGCCCAGTTGAATGGCCAGCCAGATCTCCGGATCTTACCCCTCCTGATTTCTGGCTTTGGGGCTATGTAAAGGATAGCGTTTATGGCAAGAAGCCTGATACAATAGCGTCTTTAAAGTTATTTATAATAATATAATCAGTGGTTAATCGCTTCCAGCGATTGATAGAGAGAAATGGACGACAATTAACAAAATAAACATATTTCATGTTTGTTTCATTTTATATTTCAATGTATGGTACTTAAATATACGTGTATTGCTAATATCGTTTTTCTTTAAAATGTTACCTGACTTTTTGACCACCCTGTAGTTGATGATCTGCAAGACCTAAAGAAAAAACGGTTTTCATCAAACAGAAAAGGAATCATGACGTCTTTTCTAGTTCGACAAATTTTTATCATTCCACCTTGTAAAATACTCCTACTCTTATATATGTGTTTGAATGTTTTATTTGTATTTACAGACAAGCAGGAACCTGTTCACAGCAATAAGTGTTTATGCACGTCTCGGTAAGTGAAAGTATTTATAACAAAGATATTGCTCGGCGATTTTCAATCAAAACTTCCGATTTATATATCCTGCTCACATTTCATAAACTGTATCTCTCTCTCTCTCTCTCTCTCTCTCTCTCTCTCTCTCTCTCTCTCTCTCTTTCACACACACACACGCGCGCGCACACACACACAAGATTTGCCTGTCTTCCATCTTCAAATCTTTTTGACCACCCTGTAGTTGGGCTCCTTGCCCCGACCAAGGTGACTCTTTCTCTCTCTCTCTCTCTCTCTCTCTCTCTCTTTCACACACACACACGCGCGCGCACACACACACACACAAGATTTGCCTGTCTTCCATCTTCAAATCTTCAGGATCACAGTTGCCATAATGCGCAATTTGTTGAATGTCCATGGACCGAAGTCATCCCATGCTCATGTCCCCCATTCTGTGAAAACCACAATACACATCTCACCAGCTCTTGCTTGTTCCTCTGGCAGCGACCGGCAAATCGTAGATGTCCCTCCCTGATAGTAGTAGATATATTATGGCAGGTTGGTTGCCATAAAGTTGCTGCTTAGTGAGATGATCTTGCAAAGATATATTCAACATTGTTCGTAGCATACGGGTGTACGTGTCGTCTAGCTTTCTTTCCAATCTTTTTGGTGAGTCTCCATGTCGTAGCATCTCAAAAGTATGGCTGCATTGGATAAGCTGCGGACATCCTGAAAAGGCAATTCTTTAGCGCAGTGGTGGAGTCTGTCCTTGTTTACTTGGACGTAAGGGGCTACTATTTCGGACCATGCATAGGAAAGATTAACAAGATGTTGATTTACGGTACATTTAAACTTCTGCATGTCAAGGAAAGCAGGTAGCAGGAAGGGAATTCCAAAGTCTAACTGTTCGAGAGAAGAAACTATTAGAGTGGAAAGTTTTCTGGCACTTAGGGACCTCAACAGTGAAGGGGGTTGATTTTGTTGCTGAGTGGGTTTGTCAGGAATGTGTAAATCGAGGGGGCAAAAGTGCAACAAATTCATCGCAGCACATTCCATTAAAATAGTTGTAAAATAGGCACAGAGATGCAACATTGCGGCGATGGGACAGGGGCTGGAGCTTAGTTGACAAAGTGGAACATATTAGGTTGAAGAGTCATTTTTGAATCCTATTAAGGAGGAAGAGACTATTAGTAGACGCATAAGCCCAGATGTGACAACAATTCTTTATACATGGGCGAACAGTGACTGTGCAGCGGTACAGGATAGTCTCAGGTGTGAATAGTCTTCTAGCACGATAGAGGGACACCACTTTTTGCAGCAGACTTCGCATTTCAGAACGTAATTAGGGACTTTTTTTATTTGTTAAAAATACATTTAACACGTCAACTGGGTTCACTTTTTGTAGAAATGTGGAAATAATTGTACAAGTTGTCATGGCTTTTGTGAGCTGCGACGTTGTTTGGGTGTGGAAATAATTTTATAATCTCGCACATTCCGATATATATATATATATATATATATATATGAGAGAGAGAGATAGAGAGAGAGAGAGAGAGACAGACAGACAGACAGACAGAGATTATACTATGTCATATGTACATAATATAGTTTTTTTTTTTAAATATTATAATTTTCCATACACATATTCTTCATCTCAGATACCATAATATTTCATATGAATATACTCTTTCATATACAAATATGTACACATATATACTTTGTTTCATATATATATATATATATATATATATATATATATATATATGTGTGTGTGTGTGTGTGTGTGTGTGTGTGTACACATATATATTTGTTTTATATATGTGTGTGTGTAGATGTCATTTTTTTGCGGTACTTCTTAAGTGAATTACACACAAAAAAGTGCACTTTTACCTAAATGCGAGTTGGGAATAATTTTCCCTTTGACCAATTTTGGTATCCCCAAATGGGGAGCAGCAATATTAAATAGTAAATAAACGAACAAAATGCAATTTTTCCTGTAGGAATGTGTTCCATTTTAACAAACTGAGCCACAGCAACGCGTGGCCGGGTACAGCTAGTATATATATATATATATATATATATATATATATATATATATATATATATATATATATATATATATTAAGCTTTTTCATATGAATGTGTGTTTGTGTGTTCGCGCGCACATTTTACTTCGTATTCAAACTTAGTGATCGTTAACCATAAATACGTTTTTAATTTTATGAGATAACTGTAAATCTAGTTAACAGCATTTATCGAATTCCTTCGTGTTATTTCATGTTCTTCAACGAAATGGACAAGTTTTTCACACGCACAACAACAACAACCTTAGCAACAACAACCTTAACAACAACAACAACAACCTTAACAACAAACTCAACGCCTAATTGCTCCTTTTTTTTTCTTCTTTTTTTTTAAACTTTCTATCGGTATGTCTGGGTTGCGTGCGTGGCAGCAACCCGCTTAGAACTTCCTTGCTCGGGCCAATAAATAAAGTGAACTTTAGTCACTAAACACACCCTCACCAACCCCGACAAACGGCCGACCACGATTCAATTATGATAGGAATGCTGTAATTGTTTAAACAGTTGCGGCTGACCTTTATATTGACCTCTGTGTCGCGTTGTAGCCGGAGGTGAAACCAACGTTTTGGTTCGCTCCGTTCTTGGTGTGCGGCATGTCAACACTTTGGGGGGATATTTTGGTGCATGTTTACATCAGTGACAGTTTAAACCAACACATTTCAGGTGAAAACATTATTACTCGTTTTGGACGATTAATCGGAATTGCAATCGAGAATCGGGAAAATCGAAACTTTTGGTGGTATCGGAATCGGTACCGGGCAAAATTTGTGCTTGCTTTCCGATGCCAAAAACGATTCTTTTAATTGGCTTTCTTTTTTATTTTATTTTGTGTTTAAAAAGAAAAAAAACAAACAAACATATACGGCTTATCGCAATAATTAAATAATAAATATTTATTGATTTGAAACTACCAATAAATCTAAAATCGATAGATCATCCTCACAAGTGTATTTTTACATTCGAGAAAATATTTGCACATTTAACTTTTTTTTTTTACGATAATCGTGAAAAAATAACTTTATAGTAAAACATTTAGAGATTTATATAAAAAAAATCGGAATCGGTAATTGTATCGGAATCGGGAATTTATTATGAAATCGGTAATTGTATCGGAATCGGGAATTATATTTAAATCGTCTCATCACTTACTAATACGCACTTTATGAGTCGTGGCGAAATTAGTATATATTTTTTAAATTAAGATAAGTGGCCCAGTTTATGTGTTAACTGTACTTTTAACAAATAAAAAAGCCAAAATTACATTCTAAAATGCACTGGTTTTAAAATGCCGTATCTTTAATTTATCATTTCAAGCCAGGAGTAATCTCCCTTATTTGTCATACTGAATCTACCATAAAACTCGATAGTTCGGTAAATTCTGTTTTACTTATAATCATTTTGTGGTTCATTTTCCGTAATTTTTTGAATTTACACTACTGATTTTACATACGTGATGATTTTTTCCGTTTTCATCATTATCAGTTATTATAAAGATTAAGCCTCCATTTCTTTGCTTGCAAAATTTCATTTGCATACGCGATTGTTATTTCCTTTTTTTATTATTATCAGTTATTATAAATATTAAGCATCTCCTGAAATTTTGCTCATTAAATTTGCATAAATGGTTGGTTATTCATTCATTTCTTTATAATTATCAGTTATTATTAAGATTATGCCTCCATTTCTTTGTTCATGAAATTAAATTTACATACGTGAGTATTGAGCTGGACACACGTACGTTCATTTTTAATATCTAGCAAGACCTGAGGGAATCTGAGAGTTGTATGCTTCATCTGGTGGATCTTTTTGTCAAATTCAGGAATCTTCATGTCAAACTCGGGAATCTTCATGTCAAACTCGGGAATCTTCATGTCAAACTCGGGAATCTTCATGCCAAACTCGGGAATCTTCATGCCAAACTCGGGAATCTTCATGCCAAACTCGGGAATCTTTTTGTCAAACTCGGGAATCTGAATGAAATTTTTAACGGAATCCTTTATCTAATCGATGGGGATAGCCTGCTCCCGTTCCCCCAACCTTGAATGGGTATAAGTCCTAAATAATTCACACTATTATCCAAGAGGAATTTTCTTTCGGTTTTAATTTGCGGTGGAGCGGGGGATTGTTAGAGAAAAATAGTGAGAAAGAAAGAGAGAGAAGACAGAGGGAGATACAGACAAGGAGATAGAGAAAAAGAAAGAAAGAAGAGAGAGAGAGAGAGAGAGAGAGAGAGAGAGAGAGAGAGAGAGAGATAGAAAGAGGAGTTGTATTTTTATTTTATTTTTTTTTTCCAGAACGTGAAGTGAGAGAAAGAAAGAAAAAGATAAGATAAAATAGACAAAGAAGAACAATAAGAGAGAAAGAAAGGAAAAAGGTGAGAAATAGAGGGAAGAATACCGATAGCGTACGAAAGATACAGGGTAGAAAAAAAAAATGTCGGCTTAAAGAAAACAACACTACAGCTTTATTTTAAAACTTATTTCGAAAAAATCAATTTCAGTAAATTCATTATTTAGTAGAGCTGACATCTATTCAATGTCGCCACCTTCAGCCCCAATCATCGCCTAGATACAGGTCCGGAACTGGGAGCATGCCCCTTTTCATAAGTATTCGCGGGAGCTCGCCGAATACTCGGAGGCTGGCCGCGATCAGGTTGGCTTGGTGTTATGGGAGGTCATATTGGTAATGTTATCGATATATGACCAAACGAAATAGTCCAACGGATTGAGGTCGAGGTGGGAGGGGGCCAAGGAGAGAAGGGTACAAGGTCGTAGCACTCCTTCTGAAGCCAATCCTGGGTCCCTTTAAACTTATGGGCCGGCACACCTAGGGTCTGCCAGCGGCCACCTGATTGCACCCGGGTATCAGCACATCTTCAGCACATCCAGGTATACTTTGCTGTTGACTTTCAAGCAGACTTCGAAGATGTGACGTGGCATGATGTGGCCGTCACTTGAAACCACACCAAAGACCATAACCGTGGGTCGTTAGCTGCGTTTAGATGTGCCCTCAAGCCGTGAACTATCCGGATTTGCATTTTGATGGTGCTGGCAATGGTCCTGTTGTCATAACTTGGCTCGGTAGAGAGCATGCCTTGTACAGCGGCGCATATTCAATCTCGTTCGTTGAAAATTGTGTCGGTTTTAGACATGATAGAAGGCTTGGGATTTGCACACAACTGATTAACTAGTAGATGGTCTGCAACAAAAAAGGAAACCGGTTTTCATCAAATGGAAATGAAATCAGGTCATCTTTTCTAGGGCGACAATTTTATCGCTCCACTCTGTAATGTAGAAAAAAAGAGAGAGAAAGACAGAACGAGAACAATAGAAGAGACTGTAAAAAAGTGAGAGAGAGAAGGAAAGATAGATAGATAGAGAGAGAGAGAGATAATGGGAGGAAGAAAGCGAGAGAAAGAAAAAAGACAGAAATTGTATCTGATTGATTCAAACTGGCTGATTATTGATCTCTCAACAACCTGCCATTTCCACAGACCCCTTTTTGAGTCATCCATTCTCGAAACTGGCAGGAGTAGGGATGCTTCTATTATTCGAAATGCCTGGAAGAGGATTCATAAACACCCCCCCCCCTCATCCATCTCGCCAGAAATAAATCATATAATGTTGACACGATGTCCGTAAACATTACCTGCTTTCTATATTAATAGGAGTGTGACAATTTATTGTGTCCATGCATGTTAATTTCTCGTCTCTACGTGACTTACACATTAAATTTCTTTTACTGTGGATCGTATACTGATTGAAATTAAAACTGCAGTAGCCTTCTACTCTGATAGCTTCTTCCCACGGACTGCTAGACTTTGGAATTCCCTCCCTATTACCTGTTTCCCTGACTGTACTGACATGCAGAAGATTAAATGTAATGTAAACAGACATCTTGCTTATCTCCTGTCCCTTGAAAGCGGTGGACCAAATAGTAGCCCGGTCCGTCTAAGTGACTGTATACCTTGTTCCTATTTTCTTGCCTCCCGACGAGGGCAGAGTTAGACACAACGTCGGTTTTTAACGTGGAGAAAATGCAACTTCCTCAAAACGAAGCACTCTGGATAGGAACAAAAAGTAAAATTGTCTCAGTCTAGAAGGATTGCTCCTACATTGACCGAGGACAGAAGAAGTGAAGAAGTATCAAAACAGATACTACACTTTGTTCCTAGCCAAAAAGCCAAGCTGACAGGAAACCATGTTCATGTAAAAATAAAAATGCAATTGCATTCCTTGACTATGAAACGGAGATGTGGGAGAGTAAGTGATTTTTCCGGATTACTCCTCGTAGTGTTGCTTCACACCTTATGTTTAACAAAAAGACATCGAGTACAGTTTTTTTTTTTAATGAAAATGACTCCAGACAAGGTATGAAGCCATTTGATGTAGTGAGATAAAAAAATAGTGCTTCAAGGTCAAAAGTTTGCCAATAATAAATGTGAGATGGAATAGATTTTGACAGCAATTCTTTCCTCTTTGTCAGAAACATCGCTCATGGAATGTGAGGATTAAAGCAAGGAAATCAAGAATTACGCGTCTGTCGAAAGTAAACCCAGGGTCCTGTTTTTACTCTCCTTGTTAGTTTTATGGATGACTTGCCACATGATTGAACCCCGATCTCCGAGCACATCAGCGAGCGTTCTAACTATTATTATAAATGGTGATATGAATATAATTGGTATTCTCTCTCTCTCTCTCACACACACACACATAAATACACACACACACACAAATACACACACCAACATATGCAAAAACACAGATGAACACACACTAACACACACAAAAACACACACACACACACACACACACACAAATGCATAGAAACACAAACACACACAAACAAACATACACAACCACACACAAAAACTAACATACACATGCACACAAAAACATACACACATGATACACACGCACAAAAACACAAAACACACACATACACGCACACAAATATGCAGACACATACACACATATATATACACACATATACATACACACATTTAAATGAATAAATACATAAGTTTGGCCGAATTCTCGCACTAGCATACGAATCGAAAACGCTATATTTTAATTTAATTCACAATTTTCAAGTTAATAATTATTTTGATTTTCAACTTGGGCAACGCCAGGAAACCGTGATCTGCAAGTTTTTAGAGTAAAATAAATGAAAGCATAACATTTGAGAGGGATGCAAAAAGCAAAACAAAAAAAAATGCAATTCTTTTAATTCGCAAAAAACAAAAAAAAACTTGGATACGAGTCCGGAACTGGGAGCATGCCTTTCATTAATCTAGCTCACATTAAGCGACTCTTTTATATGCACTACTTTCGTTGATTAATAAGGCTAATAAATTCGCATATTATTTTAAATAGTGTAGTATGAGAACAGATACTACAGTTTACTCCTAGCCAAAAAGGCCAAGGATATAACGTTCTACTAAATTGTAAATTACCCCCCGAGCACACACACACACACACACACACACACACACACACACACACACGACAGCTCCTCAGCTATGGCAGCAGTACTCCATTTTGGTTCATACCCGTCTCTTACAGGGTTGGATGATTGCGTCAGGGGTGAGTGGCTTTTTGGAGCGATAGAGTGATCCAACTATTTTTCTATCGATATTTACAACAGATTTGATATATGTATTAAATGTCAACTTTATCCGTAATTCAAACGGACTGGACCTCTTTAAGGGATTCGTGGTCGCATTAAAAACACTATGCGAAACTAGAGCGTGATAGACTGACGAAGATGTAATTTCAAACGTCAGTGTTGCAGATCAAGGCCACGTAAGAAAAGCGAACGGACGTCATCGTATGTGGTATGATTCAAATCTTGATAAGCGTGCGACGTCAATAGAATAGTCATATATATATATATATATATATATATATAAATAAGCGAAAATGTGTGTGTGTGTGTGTGTGTGTGTGTGTGTGTGTGTGTGTGTGTGTGTGTGTGTGTGTGTGTGTGCATTTTTGTGTATGTCGGAAAAGGCTTTTTTCGTCAGGATTCTCGGTCGGCTCATTCCTTAAAACTTTTTATATGCTATCTAAATAATAATATCTACGACTTAAGAACGGGGGTCGCGGCCATTTTTAATTTACCTGACTTTTACGCGCTATTTTCATCTTCGTTATGATTTTCAGTATAAAAAAAATGCGAATGATGGGACGGGGGAAACAGAAACGGGCTTGCAGCGCAAAACTACGTCAAACATCACGCGACTTAACTTTCTCGCACCTGTCAATTTCAGTTTATAAACGTTAAATTAAGACAGTTTTCACTTCCTTTCCCCTTGCGGCCGAGATGGTTAGGTGTCTGGGCGTTTTCCCTTACGTTTCCTCCTTCGCGTCAAGGCTTCGAGTTCGAGCCTACCTACCTACTAAAACTTTTATTTCTTTTACACGTCCAAACACCTAGCCAAAGTTTTTTTTTTAAGCGGGGTTGTTTTGATCTACCCCCCCCCCCCAACACACACACCTCCAAACAGCCGGGCAACGCCGGGTACCCCCCGCTAGTAAAATATGAAGTCGAAGTGTGCCATGGTTACCATACTTGTTCACTACAATGCGATAATTTTTTGTTTAACAATGTTGTCTTTCGTCATGCCGGAGAAAATGCTATTTCAAACTTGTGTGATTACGACGAAGTGCGAGAACTGTCACCTATATTTCTTTACTGCGGGAGATTAAAGACAAGATCAGGTGGCGTCTTCAAAAGCCAGTAGGCTCAGATAAGCTTGGGAAAATGCCTGAGCAGCCTCCTTGGCATTCCCTGTGAGTGGGGTGGGGTGGGGACGCCTACGATGACTAGCGATAAATTAATCTCTTTTATGGCATAAGGTAAAAAGCCTGTGAGGTCAACTTCCTGGGATTTGACCTCAAACCGACAACAAAGTCGCAATCGAACGGAGTGTCAAATACGTATCCAAGACTGGTATCAAAAAATAACTTTAAAAGAATGCCTGAACTTTCAAAATTAAAATAATAGTTCCTCTTTCTCTTTTTCTCACTAGAGTTAAGTAGATTAAATTATCAGTTATAAACTCTTCTATTTTGGCAGGTGATAATGTGAAGTAAAGTGTTAAAGCTTATATATATATATATATATATATATATATATATATATATATATATATATATATATATATATATATATATATATATTAGTGATGGGACGATTTCAATATTTTTCACGATTCCGATATATATATGATTAGTGTTTTTGGAAAAAGAAATCCAGCAGAGTGCTCTATTAAAAGGAAATTCCGAAATATAAGAGCGTATTTATATTTTGTGTACAGAATGTTGTTAGATGAGACAAGTCATTGGTACCGTCGGTTTTAAGCCGATAGTTAGGACCGTTTAAGATATCTATATCAAACTCCCTTCAGAGACGAGTATTGGCTGAAGAGAGTTTGATATGGGTATCTAAAACGGTCCTAACTTGAAACCAACGGTACCAATGACTTGTCGCATCTAACAACTTTATGTACACAATATATATATATATATATATATATATATATATATATATATATATTAGAGATGGGACGATTTCAATATTTTTCACGATTCCGATACAACTACCGATTCCGTGCTAAATTCTCGATTCCGAAACAATTACCGATCCCGATTCTTTATGAATCTCTAAATGTATAACTTATATATGATATAAGTTGTTATTTTCCCCGATTTCTTAAAAAAAACAAAAAAAAAACATGTTAAATATGCAGATATTTTCCTAAACGTCAAAGTACACTTGTGGAGGATGATCTATCGATTTTAGCTTTACTGGTATTTTAAAATCAATTAATATTTATTATTTTATCATTATTACCAGCAATGGAAGATTTTGCTTTAAACAAATTCAAATAAATAAAGGCAATGAAAAGAATAAAAATAGGCATCATTTTTTCCGATTCCGATACCCTCAAATGTTCTGATTTTTCCGATTCCCGATTAATCGTCCCAACACTAAAAATAATATATATATATATATATATATATATATATATATATATATATATATATATATATATATATATATATAATCGATGGATCTTCTGAGATGCCCTGACCGGATAATGTTGACTATAAGGGCTCGGTCTGCGTCCATATAAATTATTTCGCCTTTTTAGGGGGGGGGGATACAAAACGAAACTTTTGTCTAACTCCGCACTGTTAGAAGCAGGTAACCAAAATAATTCTTAAATCTATTTGGCTCTACATGAAGAAACAGTCCCTCACTCACGTTTTTTTCATCTTTCTTTCTCTTTTCTCTCTCTCTCTCTCCCTCTTTTTCTCTCTATCTCTCTCAAGAATTTCTTGGCGCCACTTATCCCCTCCTCTTACATCCGTTTCATCCCGGCGGCCTAGATACGTTCAGAAATAATCTCGACTGAAAACGATGTACCATTGTTTGCTATTCAAGTTCGCGCAGACTGACTGGTGTGTCTATAGGCTGACTACGCGTTTGTTTACGTAGAGCTCGACCGACCACCCTTTAGTACCTCATGTGCCAATACTCTCACTTTTATGCTAACAAAAATTAGTTTAACTTAGCCTTATTACATGATGGCTGCTTTTAGTAAAAATAAATAAAATCTTACCAAACTTAGAATGTACGACATAAGCACGTTGAGGCACCGGTTACCGTTAGATTAGCGAAGTTAAGCATCGTTGAGCCTGGTCAGTACTACAGTGGGTGATCATTTAGGAATAGCAAGTGCTCTATGTGCTATCCACTAATTTCGGCATTGTTTCCAGTCGTTCTATACTTCTCCTTGTCACTGGAATCAAACAGTACCGACTAAAGAGAGGTAGGGTTAGAGATTGCGCAACCATTGCGTTACAAATCAGTGTGTGCAAGCCGTAATTCCTCTAGTACGCCAGGCGGTCTTCATCGGTCGGACGAACGAACAACTATCGAATTAGACTTTAATTACGATGTTTTATTTATTTTTTTAAAATTTTATTTATTTGTTTTTTATTTTATTTATTTATTTTTAGCGATGCTGTTGTATTTAATTGTTTCGCTTATGAAAGCCAAAAAAAAACCGGGAGTGCAAAACTCAAATAGAGATGGAAAGGCCTGGGAGAGTGGACCTCCTAGAACTACACAGAACTAAACTCCCACCGCAAAATCAACAGGGATCGGATCATTACAGAAATGATTTAATCTGTTGATTTTGGTGGGTCTGAAGAGACAGAATGCTCAAGTGTGCTTTATATATAGGTCGGTCCTACGGAGAGAAAGTAAGCACGTGCGTTTATGTGAAGAGAGAGAGAGAGAGAGAGAGAGAGAGAGCGAGAGAGAGAGAGAGAGAGAAAGAGCGACTGTGTTTGTGTGTCGGTCTATAGATGCGTTTAAAGGCGAAGACTAACTTGGTTGAACAGGAAATAATTGTTGACGTAATGTCGTGAAGCGTTTTCGTCATACTCGCTTGCTTTCTTCTCCATTTTTCGAAATCTGACGTCCGCCATCATCCTCTTCCTCCCCCCACGCCGTATTCGTTACACGACCAGCACATATTGACACAACTTTATCAAGATCCAGAATATATATATATATATATATATATATATATATATATATATATATATATATATATATATATAACAAACAAACAGAAAAAAATGCAATACTCTCTCTTAAACCACAGCCGAAGAAAGTCTTTGGAACACAATAACTCGGGGTTGATTCGCAGCTGACTATAACATGGCCGTTTTCAAGTCTAACCTAAGCAAATTCATGTTGGGCCGTCCATTTTCTTTTTTAAAACTACCCAAGTTCCACTATTGCTGATAATCACGGTGTTATCTGACCCACCTTACATTCATTAACCCTTATCCTAGAGTGGCTTTGGGGCCTTGATAACTGGTGATTCCTTTTATTTAAAATAATTACACGTCTCAAGGAACCTCTATACATAAAACAAAATCAGTAATTGAGCTGTCTATTTGACAAGAAAAGAAAGGGGGGAACAAAACATATAAACAAATAACTGTAACCAAACGCAAGAACGTTGACGTTTCTATTTATTCCTATAATTTCACCTATGCTGACTGATTGTAGTATTTATTATCTATGCATTTGTTAGCGTCACTTTTACTTAGCCAATCTCGCGGAGTTTCCAACATGGCCGTTAATCGCTTTTAGATGTCATAAAAATTAGTGGCCGTGTTGAAAACTATGCGAGATTGGTTAAATAAAAGTGTCAAAAACAAATGCATAAATAGCAAAAAAATAATTAGTAAACCCAGGTGAAATTACAAATTACGAATTACGGACAAGTATAAACGTAAATGTCTGGCGTTTGGTAACAGTTGTTTGTTGCGAATTTTTTTTTTTTTCGGTCGTTTTCGCTTGTTAAGTGCACTGCAAAATTATCACGAAACTACCACAAAATTATATGCATATATATTTAGAGATGTGTTTTCCGTGATATAAGCGTTTAATTTTAAAATAAAATACGTTTGTAAGTCAAATTACAACGCAATATTTTTTTAAATAAACAAATTTTTGTTTTATTTGACAAAATATTGCGTTGAATTTTTATTTTATAATTATATTATTTATATTATATTGATACTAGCAGGCCGACCGGAACTGCCCGGTCGTAAAATCCGTTTAAATATGATATTTTAATTGATGCAGATTTTGTATTTATTATTATATTATATTGGACCCAATATATTGTAATGATTTAAAAAAGTTTTTAAAAAAAATGACTCGTACGTTACCATCGAGAATCAAAACCAAAACGTTAAGCTTACGATTTACTTTTTCCTTTGACGTTAATGCCTGACCTATGAAGAAATATTTGCTGCAAGTCTAAAAATTCAAGCATGAACCAATAGCTATTAGGTTACGCATGCACATTCGTAATGCCGTCGTTCGACCTTTACCTCGCAAATTCATTTTTTTTTCACACTTTTACACCAATTTACCCTGGCTAAACCGCAAATATGTTTCGCGTGAGCTCGAATACCCTATATATTAAGTTCCATGCCTATAGACTAAAATCGGATGGAAGAGTTTGGTAGGCATTTTATATATATATATCTATATAATACTAAAACTCTATGGATCTTGTATGTTTGCAATCAGATTTCCGGTTTTCAACATCCGGTTGCGCATGCGTAAATAGCAACGTCTTCAATCCGTTATTCCAATTCCGGAATTTTTATATCGCTTTTAATACAAACAATTTCATTTAATTTGATCAAATAGTTTTTTTTTTTTTTAACGGCTAAAAACATTCAACTTCGTAAAGTCTGTCGCAGTTTCAAAAAAACTTCTCCCTTTTAAAAAAACAAAAGTAAACAAACAAGAAAAACAACACTCATTATTAATAGAAGCAGCGGCGGTGAAAGAAAACACCTCTCACTTTCCCTCTAATAGATTTCAACACTCCTACTCCCTCTGTTTTCGTTACGTACGCGAGAAATCTTTAATTCATGTCATTATAAATAAATAATTTTATAAAATCAACCGTAGTTTTTTTTTTTTTTTTTAACGGCTAAAAACATTCAACTTCGTAAAGTCTGTCGCAGTTTCAAAAAAACTTCTCCCTTTTAAAAAACAACACTCATTATTAATAGAAGCAGCGGCGGTGAAAGAAAACACCTCTCACTTTCACTCTCATAGTTTTCAACACTCCTACTCCCTCTGTTTTCGTTACGTACGCGAGAAATAGTTACGTGTATGTGTGAGAGAGAGAAAAAGGGAGCGATGTAAAACTGGATAGTTAAGCGAAAGGAAAACATAAAAGTTTTTTTAAAACACTCAAATTGTACAAAAAATGTTGTAAATAGAAAAGTATTGTCTTAGTTTTAGTGACCTTATTATTAGCATATGAATACAATATTTATTTTCTGTACAATAAGTGCTTAAGCACCCGTGCTTTTCAGCGATACATATTCAATAAAATAAATTGATTAATATAATTAATCTGGATATAAGAGAGTTAGAACCTGATAAGAAGTCTCAATTAAGCAAAAGGATAACAAAAGTTTTCTTTAAAAAAAATTAATTGTACAAAAAATGTAAATAGAAAAGAATTGTCTTAATTTTATTGACCTTATTATCAACATACAAATTAAATATTTTACACAATGGGTACTGAATGTTTGCTTAAATTAAATGAAAAAAGTTACATTTTATTTTCATTTTCTATTTAAAAAGCCATTATTAACATGTGGAGAGTGTTTTTTTTATTATTCTGTACTTTCAACTAACAATTTCATTTAAAAGATGATATATCAAAATTTGAATTTAACTATAATAAGGATTATGATACCTGTTCAGTGCATATTTACCTATAAGTATGACCAACCACTTATAATTCAGTAACTGTAATTTAAAAAAAAATAACAATTATAATAAACAGAACGACTCATAGAAATCTATCTATATTCTTTTTTCATTTTAATATACTTTCATAGAAATGCTTCTGTTATGTAAAAAAAACTATTTTCTTTATGCCACAAGTGTCACGCTCATACATGAATTCCATAGCTAATATAACGTACTGACCCAACGGGTCACGGGTGGTCTAGTATATATATATATATATATATATATATATATATATATATATATATATATATATAAAGAGGTTTGTGTTTACTGTAACCTTTTTACGCAAATATTACGCAAGTATAAATCATGTAGAATATCTGCATGAATATAATTACACGTGATAGTTAACTAAAGATGATCATCCCATAAGAAAACCGAAAAAAACTAATAGGGAATTAATTAAAATGAATGTTTAAAAGAATATGTAAATTAGCTAGATCTTTTGCGGATGAATGCAATTCTACGAACCATTTATAACAAAGTTGTGTTTTCTTTTTAAATAAATAGAAAAAAGGGGTTTTAATATGAATATCAGTACATTAAAAAAAAATTATGAGAGTAGAGAAGAAATATATATTCATAATATATATCTATTATATGGATTTACCCATTCAATTCTAATGAACTCTTACAAAAAATTATTTTTAAAAATTAAAACAAAAAAAAAACCCCGAGTCGAATATCGTAACTTTGACATCGAAAATTCGACAAAAACTAGGTCATTTCTGTTGACATTTTGCTGTCGGACTGATGCAAATGTTCTGGATATTCTTAGGAGATCCACCCTCCCAGGCCTTGCATTGTGGCTTTCGAGAGAAGAAAGTTTATCGCTTCGTGCCTGATGCGCCTTTACCGGAGAATGCCGCTCTGACTACTCAGACTTTTTTGCAGTGCCAGAGTGGGCCTCCTCTTTGGGCGCTGGCAAATTTTCCCACCTTTCGATTTTGTGTCACATCCCTCGTGGTGGAAGAGATGTAAATACCGAAATTATCGTAAACAACGCGAGACTACAAACTAAATTACTTAACCGTCTGAAAATGCCGACATGTTCTTTGTGTTCACTTTCTTGGACACTATATTCTTTTCTATTTAAATCAGTTGTTCGAATCTTTATACATTTGTTCGTCATAATAATATCCTCCTCCAAGGTATTACCGTCATCTTTTAGGGGGGGGGGGGTAATGTAGCGATTGTGTGAACCGGCGTGTCATCGCGATTATAATGGTCATCTCCGTACCTCCATTAACAAATAAAATCAAGAACCCGTTAGATATCGGCTCAAAATATGAGAGAGAGAGATAGAGAGAGAGAGAGAGAGAGAGAGAGAGAGAGAGAGAGAGAGAGAGAGAGAGAGAGAGAGAGAGAGATGAGGAAGGGATAATAGCTGTTGAGATGTAATAAATAAAGCCGAAACTAATCATCAAAACTTGACGGTTCTTTCATCAGCATCCAACTTGCAACATACGTAACTAATAGCAACGAATCTCATACTTCAATGTCTATGAAATTAATCATTACGAACAGAAAGACAACATACATTTTATCGCTTATTGTAACCTGATACGAATATATATATATATATATATATATATATATATATATATATATATATATATATATATATATATAATGTTAACTTGAGCTTGTAAATAAAGTCAATCACATGTGAAAAATCGTTTCCTTTTTAAAAGCAGATGAAGTTATTTGAAAACAGATTATAAAACAAAAACGTTTTGGATTTTATCATTTTTGGATTTTTACCCTTCACCGAACTATCCATTCATGTGAAATCTTTTTATCATTTTTCTTTTAGCTCCTATTCACCTTACCTCACCCCTTTTTTTTAACCAAGTAAGATCTGTGACTTACTTGTAGTTTCATTAAATACTTTTATATGCAAAATCCGATCCTGCATTTTGCTAATTCCTGCCCTCTGATGAGAAGGAGAGTATTTCTTCGAAACTCCGCGGATTAAGGACTATCCACTTATCTTGTGTTTCTTTTTTTAAAATTAAATATGTTTTTAACTCTTTTTAAAGATGTCTTTTAACATGTTTTATTAATCATTTGTTCATATATATATATATATATATATATATATATATATATATATATATATATATATATATATATAAAGAGGTTTGTGTTTACTGTAACCTTTTTACGCAAATATTACGCAAGTATAAATCATGTAGAATATCTGCATGAATATAATTACACGTGATAGTTAACTAAAGATGATCATCCCATAAGAAAATCGAAAAAAACTAATAGGGAATTAATTAAAATGAATGTTTAAAAGAATATGTAAATTAGCTAGATCTTTTGCGGATGAATGCAATTCTACGAACCATTTATAACAAAGTTGTGTTTTCTTTTTAAATAAATAGAAAAAAGGGGTTTTAATATGAATATCAGTACATTAAAAAAAAAATTATAAGAGTAGAGAAGAAATATATATTCATAATATATATCTATTATATGGATTTGCCCATTCAATTCTAATGAATTCTTACAAAAAATTATTTTAAAAAATTAAAACAAAAAAAAACCCCGAGTCGAATATCGTAACTTTGACATCGAAAATTCGACAAAAACTAGGTCATTTCTGTTGACATTTTGCTGTCGGACTGATGCAAATGTTCTGGATATTCTTAGGAGATCCACCCTCCCAGGCCTTGCATTGTGGCTTTCGAGAGAAGAAAGTTTATCGCTTCGTGCCTGATGCGCCTTTACCGGAGAATGCCGCTCTGACTACTCAGACTTTTTTGCAGTGCCAGAGTGGGCCTCCTCTTTGGGCGCTGGCAAATTTTCCCACCTTTCGATTTTGTGTCACATCCCTCGTGGTGGAAGAGATGTAAATACCGAAATTATCGTAAACAACGCGAGACTACAAACTAAATTACTTAACCGTCTGAAAATGCCGACATGTTCTTTGTGTTCACTTTCTTGGACACTATATTCTTTTCTATTTAAATCAGTTGTTCGAATCTTTATACATTTGTTCGTCATAATAATATCCTCCTCCAAGGTATTACCGTCATCTTTTAGGGGGGGGGTAATGTAGCGATTGTGTGAACCGGCGTGTCATCGCGATTATAATGGTCATCTCCGTACCTCCATTAACAAATAAAATCAAGAACCCGTTAGATATCGGCTCAAAATATGAGAGAGAGAGAGAGAGAGAGAGAGAGAGAGAGAGAGAGAGAGAGAGAGAGAGAGAGATGAGGAAGGGATAATAGCTGTTGAGATGTAATAAATAAAGCCGAAACTAATCATCAAAACTTGACGGTTCTT
>NC_136512.1:10069414-10074414 GCF_053919585.1 Euprymna scolopes | reverse complement strand
ACATTCATCTAATTCATTGCCAACATTTTTCAAATTCAAAATGGCGTAAGAAAAGATAAAATATGGAAGGTAATTGCAACTTTTCTTCCAATTCTCGGATTTTGTAATCATGCGTTTTATTTTCTTTTAATGGATCGATATTTCCTCTGATAAGTTAAGGGCAAAATAGATTTGTTGATTGATATAATAATTAAATAAATGATTTTGCGCTAGGACACAGTTGCTGTCAAGAATTGTAAATGTCAACGTAATTAAAGGAATAAATTGTAAGATGGTCAACATCATAAAATTTGGAACATATACTTTTGTCAGTTGTTTGTTATATGCTTGCGCTTCATAAATTAAAGGATATGTATAGAAAAAAGGTAATTGAAAAAAATCATATATATATTATCCACATACAGTAATGTTTCGCAGCTGGACTGAAACCCGACCACCTGTACGACAGTCAAGGCTCCTAACCACTACGCTATCGGCGGCTGCTGAGCGAGTCGTAAGTTTAACGATGTTTTGACATCATCCGAACTACCTAAGCTCGATTTGTGTACAGAAAGAACATCGCTTTATACGCTAATGTTAATTCGTGTATCACTTCTCACTATGCTCAACTCAAGAAAAGGAGCATTATATATATGTATGTATATACTCTATTTGCTTTTACATAAGCAGTAATGTGCTGCAACACAGTCATGAGCCTGCTTCGCTGAGCTAGCTACTAGTAACTAGAGACCTCTTCAGGCGATACAGCTCATATGAAAGCAAAATATCAGGTCTTCTTCGTCACAGGGAGTCAAAATCAGGAAGTTGAAACATGCTCATAGCTGTGTAGCAACATATTACTGCTTATGTAAAAACAAATAATGAGTATACCCTCGTTACTCTTCATTGGTCACTTAACCTCCAGAAAACACTCACCTCAGATATATATATATATATATATATATATATATATATATATATATATATATATATATATATATGGGAGAGGTGCATGTACGTATACATCACTTTTCGTGTTGTTTTCTGTAGAATAAAAAATCCGAAAATATCTTTTTCTCAACCTAATTATAAAACCATGCTATTCCGTCTAAAATAGTCACGCACGAACGCGGCGAAGTGAGCATTACGGTCACAATGTTCAAGCAAACGTCGAATTTGATGCGCGAAATTGCATTTCTTATATGGAAATCGAGGCAACCATATCTCGCAGACGATCACTAATGAGATGTTTTCCGCGCACCCGACAGTTCGATTACTACCGAACATGGTGTAACAAATGACACTGACGAGCGAATGAGACTAGAGGTTGTGAGACGCTGATGAATCTAAACGACTTTGGTTCAATCCCTTTATAACGCCATACATTATTATTATTTTATATTGTTATATAAATCGCTCGAGACAAGGTATGAAGCCAATTGATGTAGGGAGTTAACAAGAAACAAATCTGATTATGGAAAAACCTGAAGAAAGGACCAAGGTTGGAAGTAGGAAGAAAACATTGAGCAGGAAGAGAGTTTTATAAGCCTGTAGCTTTTAGATAGAAGCTACTAGAATGAGAAACTATTACAATGAGGCATTAAAACAGTGTATTGATGAAGACCACTAGACCAACGAGTCAAACGAGCTGGAACAAAAGAAGCAGGGAATAGATACAGTAGACAATTCTGAAGAACACCTGCCATAGTAGTATCTATGAAAAAATACTATCAACAACTTCAGACGTGTGAGAGAGAGGTTGAAACGGAGAATAGATTCTATGCACCAATCAAATTACAGATACGTTTCTGCAGCTCATCATGAACCTTGGAATGGGATAGAGATTATCATTTTCTTTTCGATCACGCTTCTAAATAATTGTCATGAAACAAAATCTGAAATGAAACGGGTGGCATAAACTATTGATTATTTGAATATAAACCCATTTTGTTTCTCTACTAGCGGGGGGTACCAGGCGTTACCCTGATTTGTAGATGCGTGTGTGGATGGGGGTGGTGGTAAAATGAAAACAAAGCGAAGTCATAACCCTGTTTGAATATTATAAAAACAATGTTAAAACTATTTTTAAAAATCGTGTAAAAAAAAAAAACAATTAAAAAAATGAACGTGATGCAATACGAACGGTCCGGCGGTGCCCGTGTGTTTGAAAAATCCCAAAAAGTTTGAAGGGGGGGTCTCGAACTGGAATCATTGGGGCGAAAGCGCCCCCCCCCCCAAAAAGTGATGAATTAACTAAAAAGTGAATTAAGTCAAATATCAATTCCGCAGTGAAGTTTGTTTTGGTTTAGTTTCAGTAGTCACATCACATTCGAATTCTAAATGAATGTTTTTGTTTTCTCGAATTCGAAATGAATTTAACTGTTTTCATTTAAATTTAAGTGTAAAGCAAGTTAATTCACGATATCGTTGCGTTGTAATCTTTGTGTAAAAATAAATGTTGAGTTGCAAGTACCAATAAATAAAGGTCATAGTTAGATTTCACGATTAGAGTCGTTAAAACCGGAAGTAAAATCCGGTTAGTCTCGCAGATTTCGTCCCACGTAAACGAAAAAAAGAAAAAGAAAACAATAATAGTAATCGCGTTTTCTTGTTTTTTTTTTTTAATTTGTTTTTATTTCTATTTTATTATGAAAAAAAAACAAAAACAGAAAGCCTAAATCAGGGTAAAAAGATAAAAAAAAAAATGGCATAAGTAACCTTGTACGATTCCAAACCGGTGTGTTTCCTCGTACTGTTAAGGAACAGTGAATGCATCCGCTGCGATGTAAATGGGGAGAGGGGAAAGGAGGAATCTAACAGAGAGAAAAGATGTTGCAACTTCCATTGAATATAAGCAATTTTGGCAGTGAACTCTCACCGGAAAAAATATAGGAATGTACCATTGTCGAGAAACCTCAGATAATGTGCTACAGTCTACATGCAAATGTAATGTGTACAATGTCTTGATTTTTAACCCTATTAAGGTCAAAGTCGGAGGGGAAAAATGAGTTAATTTTATTTATATAGATAGAAGAAGATAGATAGATAGATAGATAGATGAATATAGAATAGAAGAAGATAGATAGAAGAAGATAGAAGAGATAGAGAATATAAAATTAGTTGATTGACTTTTAGACAAGTACGAGGCTGGCTAATAAAAAAGATATGGAAGCCTTCCATGAAAACTCAGATAATTACGATTTTTGAAGTGATTTTTAACCCTATTAAGGTCAAAGTCGGAGGGGAAAAATGAGTTCATTTTATTTATATAGATAGAATAGATAGACGAAGATAGATAGAAAAATAGATAGAATATAGATAGATAGATAGAGATAGATAGATAGATAGATAGAAGAATATAGAATAGAAGAAGATAGAAGAATATAGGTAGATAGGTAGATAGAAGAATATAGAATAGAAGAAGATAGATAGATAGATAGATAGATAGATAGATAGATAGATAGATAGAGAATATAAAATTAGTTGATTGACTTTTAGACAAGTACGAGGCTGGCTAATAAAAAAGATATGGAAGCCTTTCATGAAAACTCAGATAATTTCGATTTTTGAAGTTTTAGAAAGATATATAAGACATAAATAAATATTCATTAAATTTCAGAATTTTTATATTCAGTTTTTAAGAACATAGTATCCAAACATTTCAGCTTTTAAGGGCATAATATTCAAACATGTCAGATTTTAAGGACATAATATTAAAATATTTCAGATTTGCATTGAATTTGATCCATAGTTATTAGATAGAAAATAAGCAAGATACCTTAAATATAAACTTCTTCTTAAGGCCCCTTAAAGTCATAACATTTTAGACGTTTATGAGAATCAAAATATTGTAATGGATTTGATCAAAATTGGAATAAGGATTCTAGGGACAAGATTTACTGTCATTATGTATTGATTTGTAGTTTTTGTAAGGGGGGATAAATGTGGTGCAAAACTGTTCTGATAAATTGTACGCGTCTTGTCACGCGTATTGTTCTGGTTTTGATCAAAGAATATCAGTATATTGGTACCAATGTAAGATGTCGATTTGTTGCCACGTCATGGAAAGTGCCACTGTAAACAACTTCTGCTTTGATGAGTTCAAAATCGAGTTCGTAATCTAGTGGGATATAATCGCTTCCCAACAGTCGGTTTTTCACAGAAGAAATGTTGCTAATTCCTATCTACTCTATCGTTGTTTTCGTGGCAAGTGCTCTATTTGGTCAAGATAAAAGTGTAGTATCTGTTCTTCGGATGCTGCACTTCTATTTCTTGTTTTCTTTCAGTGAAGGAGCAGTCCTTCACGACTGAGACAGTTTAAAAAAAAAAAATTTCATTTATTTTTATTTTTTTTATTTTTGTACCTTTTCTCCACGTTAAAAAACGACCCTGGTGTCTAACTCTGTCCCGTGGAGAGGCATTGTAAATAGGTATATAGCTATTTATATGGAAGATGCTCGATTGAGCTTGATGCTTGACTGAGATCTGATCTTTGGATTCCTCTTACAAGACATTCACAGCAAGAACTCGCCTTCTAGCACAATCGAAATAGATGTCCCATTTTCTGCCTTAATGTGCTTAGCGTTAGACGGAATTTCCATGGACAGAGCATTTTTGCGAGGCCTTTTCGTCTGCGGGATACATGACTGATGCTACTTCTCGGCAGATTACAACATAACTGCTTCCGAATTCAATGTCAAGTACCAATGATTAATGTTCGTACTCGCATAGTGTTCTTCATCTTTTGACTGACAATCATTTCATCTTATTAATCAATATCACCAAGTGGTTTTTGGGCTCAAAAGTGTTTTTAGTCGCATTCCTCCCAATCGACATGAATTTAGGAGTCAGGCTAATTAATTTTAGTGATGTGACAATTCAAATATTTTTCTCGATTCCAATACAATTGCCGATTCCGATTCTTTATGAATCGCTAAAAATTTAACTATAAAATTATTTTTCGTCGATTACCGTAAAAACACACGTTAAATATGCAGATATTTCTCCGATACAGAAACATA
>NC_136512.1:10056914-10061914 GCF_053919585.1 Euprymna scolopes | reverse complement strand
AAAAAAACAACTTCGAACTTTACAGGTACATTTCTAAAAAACACTACTTTTGTTTTGTTTTAAATTTGAATATATTATTTATTGACCTTTTCTCTTCAATTTGTGATATATAAAACTTTGGTGAGTAAATTAATTATTTACTTTTTAATAGACACTTGAAAATGGGGCGAGGCGTGAATTAAAAAAAAACGTTTGTCTAAAATATTATATTCAGTTTATTGGAAAGAACATAAAAATTTCACATTGACCCTGAAAATATCGTACAAATACAATCAATAGAAACATTTTGATAGATTTTTAAAGTTTACAAATTGAAAAATATCGAGTTCGTAAAATTCATTACTGTTTTATAAAAAATATTTCTATTACTTTTAAAACGACTTTAATAGTTTATTTTGGAAGTATAGTCCATAAAGAAAATAAACAACCCACTTTAAAAAGAGAAATTACAAGTTTTTTTTATATTTTATTCGAAGTTTCGTGTTAGGGGTGTCAAACATTCCTACAAAAATTCTGATACACCTAGGGCGGTTCAAAAGCAACACATCCTATTTTCTCAGACCAGTTGGATAAAATTGCATAGGTATAGAACTGAACTTCTGCATTCAAGATCTGAACGTTTCATCTCTCTGTTGCAGATATTGAACAGACCATGTCATGGAATTGCGCCAGAAGCAAAGATGTGTCATTAAATTCCTCCACACAGAAAAAAAATGAACCAATCAACATCCATCGACTCCTCAAAATGTAGTATCTGTCCGTCAGATACTGCAATCAAAGTTATATGTGGGGGGAACCTAACATATCAGACCATCTCGGAGAGCTGGTTCCGCTTTCCCCTCCCCCTCCCCTTTCTCTCCAAATTAAAAAAAAAACGGCCTTGTGCCTAATTTGCTCAGTGGGGAAGCAAATAAATAACCAGCACAGTGAGGAGATGGGTTCGTCGATTGCAGAGTGAGAACAGCGATGTGAGTGAGAAAGCGCCCCCCCCCCATATTTTAAGACGGAGACGGAATAGGTACATTCAGAATGTTAGTGACTATGTAGCAAAATAAATTCTAGAGCACGACAAGTCGCTTATTTTAATGGTACCACTCCCGTCTCGCGCACCTTTCAACATTTTAGTTTTAGGGTTTAAAAAATTAAGTCGTACGCTTAGAACAACCCTCGTAAGTATAATTATATATACATGTATACATGCATATACACAGATAAATACCTATGCATATATACACATATACGCATTCATACACACATATACATATGACGGCGTAAACAATTCAAAGAACAAATAAACATACATACATACATCTACATATATATGGCATAGCCACGTTGACACACCAGTTCTCTTCAGATCACCAAAGTTAAGAAATGTTGAGCCTGGTTAGTACCAGGTGGGTGACCATTTGGGAATTCTAGGCGCTGCATGTGCTTTCCACTTATCTCGGCATTGTTTCCAGGCGTCCTGTTCATACACTTCACTTGCCACAGGTATTTAACAATGTCGACTCAGGGTAGGTGTGGTTGAAGATTGCGTACCTCCTGCAACAAAAATTTCACGCGCAGGCACCCCTACGTTGGTATCTATAGTCTGTCAAAGACTAACGGGAGCTTAAGTTATTTAAAAAAAACATTTTTTTTTTTTTACACGGTCGTCACCACTTATCAAGGCCCGGAAGCCACTCAGAGATAAGGGTTATTGCAAGCACAGTACGTTAGTGTGGAGATTTAATGAAGTGTTTACTTAAGGGGGCGGTTCATTAGGAATTCGTTAACGTTGGACTTGAAGACATCCAGGTTGTAGTCAAGTGGGAAGTAGGCAGACGGAACAGAGTTCCACTGGCGTGCAGTTCTAAGAAAGAAGCTCTGTTCATGGAATCTACGTTTGGATTTAGGCACAGATAAAGAATGGGGAAAATTATTGATAATGTTTTCAGCTAGTGTAGTGTTTCTTGTGGGGAAAATTTTCACAGTGGATTCAGCTAGACGGGTGTTTTTCGTGAAAGCTTGGCGAGGGGGGACCAGAGATTGGAGTTCAGACGAGCACCTGCCATGGAAATAACGATAAAACAAGGATAGGCTCGCAACGTCTCTTCTGTGGGAGAGAGATTGTAGGGTAGAGAAAAGGGCATCCCCACTAAACTACGAAGTCTATTTTGTACTCTGTCAAGGCAGGATAGGCTGTTTTTAGCAGCTCCTGCTCAGATATGGCAGCAGTATTCTATCCTTGGACGTCTAGACTAGTATATTTCCCTGGGATATAACATGCAACCATCGCGTTGATAGTCGTTAATTCTACTCATTGGCCCATGGGATCGATGCTGAAAAATAACCTCAAATAAATGGCCATTTAAATAAACAGTCGCCTACCGCTTATATATAAGAAAAATCTTATTGAAAATTAATTCAAATTCTCTAAAAAAAATTTAAAAAAAAATTAAATTAAAAAAAACGTCAAAACTGTAAAGAAGCCATACAGAATTTTTAATTATCCGACAAGGAGCAAAAATAAATTTGAAAGAGCTTATTCCACAGAATTTCGAAAAATACAATTCTTCACAACAAAGAAAAGGGTTTGCAAAATATACAATAAATTTTGCAGGTATATGCATTAAAAGAAATGAATCATATTTGCATAAAAAAAAGTTTTTAACAGTTTGTGAAAGTTTCTAAAAATCCATAATGATTATGAAATCAGGAATAATGAAAAAAGTTGAAGTTTAAAAGAATATGGTAAAAATCCATTGAAAAAGAAGATAAAATCCGGATGGTACAGGTTAAACTTAATAAAGTCCACACAGAATCCATAAGAACAGGAAACCGAATTACAAATGTCCATATAAGGTCATGCTTACGGAAAATACATCGAATCACGGGGAAATTAAAAAAAAAAAAAACAAGTTTTTAAAATATAAAAGTAAAAGGGAATATAGAGATAGGTCATAGAAAAACCATTTCAACTAAGGGAATTATTATATATATATATATATGTAAGTAAATTTTTGGTACAGCAAAATGGAAGGAGAAATTTCAAAGGAAACATAATTTAATTTAAATACCAAAAAACAAGAAATGGGCAGGTGAAATTAAAATTTCCTTAAGGCCTTATCGTCTGACCCTCTAAGAGGAAACGTCAGAATGATAAATTAAAAACTAAGAAAACGAATGAGGGAAGAGGGGAATTTTGGTTTCAGTTGGAAGAACAGTGAAAAAAAAAAATATATATATATATACATATATATATATATATATATATATATATATATATATATATATATATATATATATATATATTACACACACAAAGAAATATACATATCAAGATATGTAAACAAACGTAAATATATACACATAATTATACATATGTGGAGACATGTAAATACGTACACACAGAAGCCTTAAAGGCTTAGCAAATGGAGCCAAGATTTCGTGGTTAGGTTCGAATCTCTCGACCGACAAGAATTGTAACCTCTTACACTGATGATGACTGCGTAAGCATGATAAACTAATGTAACAAAAGAATAACTAAATTCATTATAATATATATATTTTTACGTAATATATATATATATATATATATATATATATATATATATCTTTTTTAATTCAATTTTCACCCCAAACAAGGCACAGTGCCACTTTGAAGCAGGGGGTTACTATAGGGACTTAATTAGCAGGGGCATTATGAAGGGGGATGAGTAGAAAGATGGTTGTTCACATTACACTTGAACTTCTGCATATCAGTACAGTTGGGAAAGCAGAATCCCGGAAGGAAGTTCCAAAGACCTGCAGTTCTGGGGAAGAAACTATAGGAGTAAAAGGCTTTCTTGCACCTAGGGATCTCTACTGTAAAGGGATGAGACTTAGTAGCTTGTCGGGTTTGTCGAGGGTAGTTACGTCGAGGAGGTACAAGTGTTTGCAGTTCGTCAGTGCATTCACCATTAAAGTATTTGTAGAACAGGCAGAGGGATGCAACATCTCGTCGATGGGACAGAGTCTGAAGCCTAGATGACAGTTCAGGACCTATCAGGTTGGCGACTCTCTTTGGAACCCTGTCCAGGAGCGAGAGACAATAAGCAGATGCACCAGCCCAGATGTGACAACAGTACTCAATACATGGGCGAATGGTGGCCTTATAGAGGTACAGGATACTGTCAGGCGTAAGTAGTTTTCTAGCACCATAGAGGGAGCCAACCTTCCTTGCAGCAGCCTTGGCAATGCTCTCAATGTATCTATTCCAGTTCATATTCCCTGTAAACGTTAGGCTGAAGAGTTTAAAAGAAGTACTTTCAGGCAATGTGTTCTTGGCCATTGCTATTTATATATAAATATATAGATAGAAATGCATATATACATAAAAAATATATATGCATATATATACATAAAATATGTGTATAAATACAGATATAAACACTATATGTACATATATTGTATATATCTATGTACATAGATATCTGCACATAAATACATAAGTACATGCACATACACACACATTCACACGCGTGCACACGCATACACATGAAGTATGCATATATAAACATATACACGTTAAAATATAGATATACATAGACACATACATGTTTCTAAAGATGCATGTTTACACACACATCGGCACACACGTTCCGTACATAATGATACATGCAGTCATGCTTTTTTCTGGGGAGTAGGGGGTCGTATATTCTATCTGGCAAATTCAGTATTCTCCTCCTCCCTTTCCGTTTTACCTTCTGCCCCCTTCCCTTCCATCTTTCTCGCTGCAGAGAGACAGAGGTAGGCGAACATACATAAGCATACATTACGAGCATGGCGTACCAAAGCAAGCGACATCCACTAAGCCTCGTTTCGATGATACGATCTTAGGTGCTTCGAATTTTGTTGTAACAAAGAAAAACGTGCAGTGATGATGTGGGGGGGGGCGTTTATTCTGACCTGCGTTTCGAGAAAACCTACATTCAAATATTGTAGCCATTTGTGTGTGTGTGTGTGTGTGTGTGTGT
>NC_136512.1:10051914-10054414 GCF_053919585.1 Euprymna scolopes | reverse complement strand
AGCAGCATTTTCAAGGTCGGTGGCTGTAGGGATTACACGGTCGTAATGTATGGTATATAAGTCATTTCCAACTGTTCTTTCCGGTTGATGTTCCCAGGATTTGCTACTACACTGGATGTTTAATTTTTTACACATGGTCCAGTGGATGCACTTACATACTCCATCATGTCTCGTTGTGTAGTAGCCATTCCTAAAAGAACCTTGCAACTTGATACTAGATGGCTCACACTTTCCAATTCCGAGTGGCAGAATCTACAGTTGTTGTCATTATCATTATTAGTGAGACCTTGCGGAGTGAAGTAAGGTTATCTAGTATACTGCTGCAGAATTAATAAACACGTACTACTTTAAGGCTTTTTTTTTATTCAAGTGTATTAATCAAATGATAAGTAATAATAAGTAATAATAATAATAAATAATAATATTCAAGTGTGGAGATCCCTAGGTGCAAGAAAGCCTTTTACTCCAATAGTTTCTTCCCCAGAACTGCGGGTCTTTGGAACTCCCTTCCGGGATTCTGCTTTCCCAACTGCAATGATATGCAGAAGTTCAAGTGTAATGTTAACAAACATCTTTCTACTCTTCTCCCTTCATAATGACCCCGCTAATTAATTCCCTAATAGTAGCCCCCTGCTTCAAAGTGGCACTGTGCCTTGTTTGGGGTGAAAATTGAATTAAAAAAAAATTTAAAAAAAAAAAAAAATGTAATAATAAGTAATAATAATAAGTAATATTAATAAGTAATAATATTCAAGTGTATTAATCAAATAATAAGTATATTAAAATAATTTCAATTGCATAATGCTTGAGAAAAAACATTTCTTCAAATTGGCTTTTTTTCTTATTTGCCTCCCCACGAGGGCAGAGTTAGACACAAGTCGGTTTTTTAATGTAGGGAGAAACAAGCTCCCCCAAAAGGGGCACTCTGGTTAGTCACAAAAAAAAATGTATTAGTCATGAAGGATTTCTCTTCCATTAACCGAGACCAAAAGAATGAAGTGACACCATCAGGACAGATTCTACACTTTGATCTTGGCCGGGACGCCAAGAAAGAAAAAGGGCAACCGTTTTTCTATTTATTTATCTCATTCTTTTTTTGAATTCGCTTTATATATATATATATATATATATATATATATATAAGGAAGATCGAAGGATCGGTCGAAAATTATGTGCTATTGAAGGAAACATTCTTGTTTTTTCAAAATACTTTGTATTCCTACACGTCAACACACAGGACATAAATACAGAAAAGATATAAACATTTATATATTTTTCGTATTGATTTTTTATTCATATAATATATATATATATATATATATATATATATATATTCCTAATTCCAATATAATGGGACGATTAATCGGAATCGAAATTGGGAATCGGAAAAATCGGAAGATTTGGGGGTATCGGTATTGGTATCGGAATCGGAAAAATTGATTCCTATTTTCTGATGCCAAAACGATTCTTTAAATTGTTTTTTTTTTTATTTGATTTTATTTCAGCTAAACTCTTCCATTGCTGGTTATAATTATGAAATAATAAATATTTATTGATTTTAAATTCCCAGTAAATCTAAAAATCGATAGATTATCCTCCACAAGTGTATTTTGGCGTTTACGATAATATCTGCATATTTAACATGTGTTTTTATGAAAATCAGGGAAATAACAATCGTATAGTTGAATAATTCTTTATAAAGAAGCGGAATCGGTAATTGTATCAGAATCGGGAAAAATATTGGTATCTTCAATCACTAATATATATATATATATATATATATATATATATATATATATATATATACGTATGGTCCTGGATATGACCTTAAACTATATCCAGTGGTGAGGCCCCAGCTTGCGGGCTTTGGAGAGTGTGGAGCCACCCTTTAATTGCCATTGCTCTCAGGTACACTGACTCGGAGTGGTAGTACCTGTTAGGGTCCCAACTATGGGTTAACTAGAAACCGACTTGAAAAAAAAAAATATTTTCTTAAAAAAAATTTCTTCAAAATTACTGGATTCGGCATTAAATAACCTGAAAAGGGTTGATATGCCGTAAAACAAACAACCAATCAATCATCATTCAATATATTTATATATATAGAGAGAGAGAGGTGTGTGTGTATAGTTGTCTAAAAAAAAATTAATCTGTGAAAGGGAATAATGAATATGATTGGTTAGCTGGCCGGAGTAAACACCATGTGGATATATAAAAATACACAGTGGCAAAACTTCCATGCTTTGTAAGCTGACTATTCAGCGGAAAAACGCGGATGCCTCTGTGCAGTTTAATAACCAAAAATATATTTTCATAACTTACTACATAGCTTTACTCGTGTATTAAGCATTGTTGGGGTAAATACTGAAACATACATGCAATATATGTATATATATATATATATATATATATATATATATATATATATATACATATACAGACATAAATATATATACACTCATACATATAAATATATGCATAAATACAAACAAATATACAT
>NC_136512.1:9981914-10046914 GCF_053919585.1 Euprymna scolopes | reverse complement strand
TTCTTGTTTGTTTGTTTTTTGGTTTTTTTTTTTTTTTTTTTTTTTTTTGGTATCGGTGAAACTATTCCGAAATTCATCCGTGTTCATCTCAAGACCACAGAGGTGTTCATCAACAACAGCTACAACAATAATAAATAAACAAGGAGAAGCTGGCGTAGAATAGGCGCTTCTTGATTGCAATTGTGTCGGACGTGAGTTCTGTGCGCGTGTGCCTCCGTCACGTTTTTACGTTCGTCAATAAACTGATAGACGCGCATAAAAGGCGTGCGAACAAACACACGCTCACCACGCAGTGGGAAGGTTGAAATACCAACGATCCGAGGGGTAGTCACGGAAAGATGAGGTAGGGGAGGGGGTTAGAAGAGAGATGATGAAGAACCGAGGGGAAAAAATAGACGAGGAATAAAAAAGACGGAATACGAGCATATTGAGGTAGATACATCGCTAGAGACAGAAAGCATACAATAAAATTTGAATGACAAAGATATGTTTTGCTTTATGTTATATATGAGCGTATGTATATGGGTGTATGTGCAGGTGCCTGCGTGTGTTTGTGTGTGTGTGTGTGTGTGTGTCTGTGTCTGTGTCTGTGTGTGTGGTTAGCACAGATTTTCGAACCATAAAATGCTTGCAAAATAAACTCCATGTGGTCCTTCTGCATTACATGAACGGCGCCATCGTTAGGGGGAGGTAATTCTAATTTCTCCTTGATCAAATAACACAGCAAATAAATAACAAACACGATTTTCTTTTTCCGATCCAAAAAATATTTGAAAACTAAACATTGGGTGAAAATGCATCAATATATAATTGTAAAAATATTTATTGAAAAGTTTGCGAAAGAAAATATAATTTTAATGAAACATTTTTTTTTTTAATAATAGCAACATTGGATTTTTGTATTTTCTTTTCTTTTTTTTTTTTTTTTTTTTTCAAAGACCTTTTTGCATTTTTTTTTCCGAGCAATTTAATAAGTTAAAGATAACATTTCTAGAGTTAAAACATCATTGGATTTTTTTTTTTTTTTTTTTTTTAATTAAAATAAAATTGCCATTGGTACAAAATATGGTTTTAATTTTTTGTGGCACTTGTTGAAGGGACAACAATATATTATAATTTTAATTTTTAAATTAAAAACAATTTGAATGGAGAGAAGAAGCGCCACCTGTCTTGTTTAGTGAAATGTATAAAAAATATGGCGCCGTCCATGTAATGAAGCACTGAAGCGAAGCACTGAAGCACTCAGTGCCTTCCATGCATAGGGGATTGAAATAATTGATTTGGTAACCAAACAATAGTATTGGTGCCGACGCTTAACATAGATTGTTTTTTTATTCAAACTCCTCCCTCTCCTCTCTCTCTTCACCTATATCTACCCCTCTCCTTTATCACTTCCTTTATTTTTATTTCCCTTTTTTAGTATCGCTCTTTGTTTATTCCTTCGTCCAATTCCACCCTTCGTTCCTTCCTTTATTCCTCCCCTCGTGTCATTATTTATTCACTCCTTCTAATAAGTAAGTTATGAAAATAGATGACAGTTAATCTACTCAGAGCCTTCGGAGTTTCATAAGAGCTTCGTAAGATTTTGTGTAACTTACTATCTAGCTCTACTTACGTATTGAGCGCCAATTATGTAAACACTATTTTCATCTCGCACGTTCATTATTTTCGTACGATGCAAACATTTTTTTTTAAATTATTACTAGTTTATGTTGCCTTTCTTTTTTTAAATGGTACAAAAGTTATATTGATAATATTAACTTATAATAAAGTTACATCGTTTTACATTTGAGGGGGGGTAATTCTGTGGTGACATTTGGAGGTGCCTACAAATCAACATAACAAAACACTAGAAATTAGTGATTGAAGATACAAAAAGCTTAAAATGAATAAAAAATCTTCTAAAAAATAACTGGATGCAGCATGAATACTATTTCCAAAATAACTCAATTCGGCATTTTAAAAAAAAATCGAAAAGGGTTGATATGCCGTAAAACAAAACACTCCCACACACATACATACAAACGACGCTGGACTTTCTCCACATTAAAAACACACCTTCTGTCTCACTTTGCCTTCCTGTGGAGGCAAAGCAATACGAAACTAAATACACCTCGAAATCCTTGACCCGGCATTTACTGATATTCGCCTTATTGTTTTAATCTTTGCGCTCAGCCTTCCTAAGTACATTATGTTTTTGTTTATAAAGCGATCAGAATTCAAGGTCGTTAAACAAAAAAGGTTCCCCGTCGGATGCAAGTAAAGTTAAGGTTATAAAAATTAGATGAAAAACGATGATGATGATGATAATAATAATAATAATAATAATAATAATAATAATAATAATAATAATAATAATAATAATAATAATAATAACAATAATAAACAACAGAAAAAGAAAAAGAAAAAGAAAAAGAAGCAAGTCTTCATGCTAAGGTACACACGTTACATAGAAATACAAAAGCGGTAAAAGTCGATATTATATGTATCACGTACGGCTAAGAAGCGAGTTCTCAAACACAATGGCCCTTCTTAACGCTAAAGAGTGACCCTTTTTATTGGCATTCTGCGAAACCTCCGACCAACTACCATAAAACGCGGAGACAGGATGGGAAGGGGACTTCTTGGCGTCGTTTCCCCGGGGAATAGGAAGGGACAGATTGTGCTTGGGTGAGGGCGAAGCGTGAAACATGCCGAGTGTGGGAACGCTAGTCAAACGGAAAGAGAGAGAGAGAGAGAGAGAGAGAGAGAGAGAGAGAGAGAGAGAGAGAGAGAGAGAGAGAGAGAGAGAGACGCGGGGGTGGCGTTCATTGAGGTATGTCGATATTTTATTTTGTGTTTCATTTTATTTACGTTGAGGTTCTCAGAAACTAAAGGGCCCCTACCTGAGGTTAATACTTGATATTTATACGAGATGCATTCGATTATTCCATTAGAGTTCTATTCTATCTTTCAAATGTTGGGTTGGTAAATTAAGTAATACAAGCGAGAGGTGAGAGCGCCCGGCTTTGCCCGCTCGTAGAATACGCTTAAATACGATATTTTAATTTGTCCAGATTTCGTATATAGAAAAGTATTAGACTAAAGAACTTGATAACATGCTTTTTCTCTCTCAAATGACCATCTTATATGAAGATGACCAACCTTCAAGTTCTAGGAGATTGTTATTATTTTTTCTTCGGTAAGGATCGCGTTTGAAGTTTTGCTCCACAACTCAGACTTTGAATAGTGCGAGCAAAACAATAGGACATTTTTTCTCCAACTGATCATGCTCTCTAATGTTGTATTATTTTGTATGCTAGAATGGGTGGTGATAGGGATCCAGGGTCTTTCTTTATAAAGACCTGATGGCTGACCCAGGTTGGATTCCGTCATAGCTATAGTGTCACTTCCAGATGAGAGAAGGTTTACACCATAACTTACCTCTACCCGCCTGGTGTGTAAACGGGTTGAGGGTCCCTTTTTATCCTATCTGGCGGCCTGCCAGTATATAGGTTTATTTTTACTCATTTTATTATTAATTAGTTTCTCATTGTCCACGATTTTTTATTTGTTATTAGAAGACTAGAAGCTACCCTTTTCAAATCGAAGGGGGTTCCCGTTCACAAGTTGAGGAACGTGCTGGATGGCTTGAGGAGACAGCACACCAGGGTTTTGAATATTTGGTCAGGGTTTACTTCCAAATTAGAAGTATCCTCATGTTAAAGTCTCTTATAAACCCCTGTAGAGAGACACTCTAGGATATTGCCTAGTAGGCGTTCAATGTACAAAAAAAAACAAAAACAAAAAAAAAACACCCGATTAGAAACACAGAAGAGATGTTGCGAGCCTGTCTTTGTTTTATCGTTATTTTCATGGCAAGTGCTCGTCCGAGCTCCAATCTCTGCCCCCCCCTCGCCAATCTTTCACGAAAAACACCCGTCTAGTTGAAACCACTGCCGGTAATTTTCCCCACTCTTTATCTGTGCCTAAATCAAAACGTAGATTCTATGAATAAAGCTTCTTTCTTAGAAGTGCACGCCTGTGGAACTCTCTTCCATTTGCCTGTTTCCCATCTGACTACAACTTGGATGTCTTCAAGTCCAACATAAACAAATTCCTGATGAATCGCCCCCTTAAGTAAAACACTTTATCAAATCTCCATTACTAACGATTACTACGACACTATCCCATTGATTACTGTACACGCAATAACCCTTATCCCCGAGTGGGTTCCAGGCCTTGATAAGTGGTGACCTCCATGTAAAAAAAAATGGAGTACTATAAAATCACTGATGAATAAAATAAATTAACTTCAACGACTTCCCGAATCATATTTTCGTTCATTTGTCGACATTTAGGCAGACGATAATACCATCTTTGGCAACACTTCAAAGGCCGACAAATATCAGGCTCTTTCTGATTCTCTCTCTTTCGACTGAACGTGTCGTACAATGGGGTGGAAAGTGGTTGGTTACCTTTAATGCATCCAATACCAAACTACTATCTTTTCAACACCATAGCTCATATTCCTAATTTGCTCCAGTTGAAAACATTCTACTTTGACACACGTTTGGGAAATGGAAGACCTACTTAAGATCCGTTGCAAAAAAAAAAAAAAAAATCACTGAAAGATGGTTGGATCATTCTACTTCTCCAGAAAGTATCTCACTCTCGACGTAATTCTCAACCTGTATAAAAGCCAAATATGCCCTAAGATGGAGCACTGTTGCCACATCTGAGATGGAGCTCCTAAAACCAGCCTTTCCTGCATTGACAGGGTACCAAACAAAACCATTTTTGAAATTTAGTGGCGACAACCATTTAGCCTCCCCACTCCCTTTTTCCCACCAAAGATACATTGCGAGTTTTTGCCGTAAAGATATTTTTAAGGCAGGGATTCGATTAACCTTCAATCATAGTCATAGTTAGAATGATAGCGTTCAAAACAAACTTCGTAGCCTAATAGAGGATGCCCTTTTCTCTTCCCTGCAACCTCTTTCTCACAGAAGAGACGTTGCAAGCCTGCCTCTGCTTTATCGTTATTTTCATGGCAAGTGCTCGTCTGAGCTCCAATCTATGGTCCCCCCTCACCAAAGTTCCACGAGAAATACTCATCTAGTGAAAACTATCAATAATTTCCCCCACTCATTATTTGTGCCTAAATCTAAACAGATTCCATGAACAAAGTTTCTTTCTTAGAACTGCATACCTGTGGAACTCTCTTCCATTTGCCTGCTTTCTGGCTGACTATAATATGGCCGCCTTCAAGTCCAACGTAAACAAATTCTTGAAGAGCCGTTCCCTTAAGTAATCCAATTTACCAAATTTCTACTACTAACAATTACTACGACATTGCCCCATTGATCTCTGTCTGCTTCCCCTATCCTCGAGTGGCCTCTGGGCTTTGATAAGTGGTGACTCTTTTGTAAAAAAAAAAAAAAAAGAAAAAAGTCCCTCCCCATAAAACGTTTGCAACAAATACACGCCTAACTGCAACAACTGCCAACAACTTCGCCCACTCTCGATCTGTGCCCAAACCTAAACGAAAATTCCATGAGCAAAGGTTCTTTCCGAAAACTGTCCATTTGTTGAATACCGTGGATCTGCCTCCCAGCTGACTATAACATAGCTGTCTTCAAATCCAATGTGAATAACTTTATTGACTCGTCGATTTAGATAATCTAGCCCTACCCAACTCCCACAGTAACAGATCTTGTTTCATCAGCTAGCCAACACTTAACCCTTATCCTAGAGTGCCCCTGGGCCTTAATAAAACGTTACTTCCAATGTAAAAAAAAAAAAAAAAAAAAAAAAAAGGTTGTACATCTAAAAAGAAAATAGCTTTAAGGCTCCTAAAGTTCATACTAGAATTGTTCACAAGGACTCGTGGCATAGTGGATAAGCTACTTGGTAAACTTCTCGCCGAATTGGTGTATTGGATGAAGTACTTGGTAACAATTCATTTGTAAGATAAACTCTTCTAGAGGTTGAAGGTTCAATCCTCAGTGCGGGCGACAGGCAAAAATACAATTGCAAGGTATTTAGAAATTCTACCCAGCTATGGCGGACGGAACGAGAACATGCAACCCTCGTGGATTAAATAATAAATGATTGCGTTCGTGGACACCTAGTTCGAGAGATACATTCCCGAGTTCGATAAGATACATCTCATGAAGGTCGATACGTAGTGAAAAATAACGCTCAGGATGAGAGCAATAGTCCGAAAATCAAAATAATCCGAGTAATCACTCCTCATCTACAAAATTTTCAAGCAGAACAAAATTTACCAACAGAAAAGTCCTAACCCTAACCCTGCCCTGACCCATATAGCTTTCAGCATGCCTTATTGAAATGGGTAAGCTTTTTTTTCTTGTTTACTTTATCCAAGTGACATGTTGCTAATGCACGCAGCATCTGACTGAAATTATAGATTTTGTGTGTGTTTGTGTGTTTGGCTTACACGAACAAATCAGTATTAAAGAGATCGATTATAGATTAGCTCTGAGGAGGTTACAAATACCGAAAGATGACAGAGTCAACCATAATCCTAACTATCCATGTACCAACTCTGTTAATACCGACTATATCATCTATAATATAAATCTCACCTGTCTGTTTAAATGTATGTATGTATGTATGTATGTATGCCTAACACTTTCGACAGAGGGGACGGATTTTCACGAGATTGGTATCGTTTTGAAGATCGAACCTTCGAACGATAAATACCGAATAATTGACTAAAACCATTAATTCCTTCACCCTCAACTGGACACTTTCCGACAGGGAGAGATCACTTTTTTGACAATATTTTAACAAGTCATCTCCTGTTTTCGATTGACTAGCCTTAATTTAAACCTTTGTCACTTCCGGTTTGGCGATGGGCACAACAGCAAAGACGTAACGTTTTGCGGGGGATCTTTTATCACGTTCTTTTCCTCCTTCACAGTACGGGTTCAAGCCTGCCTGCCTCCTACCACCAGATACCTCCGAACAACTGGGCAACGCTGGGTACCCGGGCTAGTCTATTATATAAAAGGGCAGTTGCCTTAATTTTTTTTCCAATTTTCTAATCAGTTTTTTGAAACTGGGGATGGGGCATCTTACTGGATGATAGACATTCACCCACTATCTTATATATTCCAACCGAAAGATCTTTTTAAGATTCTAACTGCCCCTTTAAGGGCAATTGTTTGAACCTCTGTCAGTTGGTTCACACTGGGTATATTTGTTAGGTAATTTTTAAAAATTCTTTTCATAAATCCAGTTGATCCTATGAGTACAAGAATAATAAAGATCTTCCTCAGATTCCGGTTTCTTTTCATGTCGTACGTAAGATCTTGGTATTTCGTTATCTTTTCCTTTTCAGCCCAGTTCAACTCAGCATCATTGGCGACATTAACTTCTACTAAGGTTACTTCTTTCTCTTTCTTTGGCCCCCTATCACTTTGTCAGGTTTAATAGCTCCGTTTTCAAGGTACGCAGCTGTCGTAGTCATAGTTGATGGTGTATGACTTTTTTCACAATAGTTTTTTTTCTTCTGGTTTATCCCTTTTTTTTTTTTTTCATTTTTCTTAAACTTTTTCTTCTAGGGGATGGGACATCCAACCAGATGTCTGACATTTACCCCTATTTTAGTGAGTCCAACCAAGAAATCTTTTCAGGATTCTAGCCGTCCCTTTCAGTGCAATCGTTTGTATTTCACTTGCACTTGGTTCACCGGGTATGCTTGCTATGTACTTATGAGTATGTGTGTTTGTATGTCCATGTAAAAGGAAAGCCTACAAAACAAAGACCAACAAGTTTAATAGATCCGTTTCGAAAAATATCGCCATTTCATTGACCGGTGTCGTTTTCTCAATGTTATTAATTTGAAAAGAAACTGTTGACTACATTGCTAAAGGGATCTATTATATAAAAGAGAGTTGTGTGTGTGTGTGTGTGTCTGTGTGTGTGTGTGTGTGTGTGGGTGTGTGTGTGTGTGTCTTGCTAAACACAAATAAACTGTGAGAAAAAAGGGGTTTGGAAGAGAAATACAAATGGATAGATAGAGAGGAAAGGTAGACGTTTAAATGGTATATAAATATATGTGTGTGTATGTTTTTTTTTTACATGGCGGTCACCACTTATTTAGGCCGGGAAGCCACTCGGGGATAAGGGTTATTGCGTGTACAGTAATATATGGGATAGTAACGTAGTAATCGTTAGTATTGGAGATTTGATAAAGTGCCTTACTTAAGGGGGCGATTCATCAGGAATTTGTTTATGTTGGACTTGAAGACATCCAAGTTGTAGTCAGATGGGAAACAGGCAAACGGAAGAGAGTTCCACAGGCGTGGACTTCTAAGAAAGAAGCTTTGTTCATGGAATCATCGCTTAAATTTAGGTACAGATAAAGAGTGGGGAAAATTAATGACAGTGGTTTCAGCCAGATGGGTGTTTTTCATGGAAGATTGGCGAGGAGGGAGACGAGATATTGGAGCTCAGACGAGCACTTGCTATGAAAATAACGATAAAACAAAGACAGGCTCGCAACGTCTCTTCTGTGAACGTCTAAAGTTATACTAATATACATGCATATACATTTATATCTATGTGTCTGGATTAAATGGAGTATATATTATAGTTCAATGTCTGTGAATAAAAATAGTTTATATATGTATATAAGATAGATAGATAGATAGATTAGAAGCTCCGACTGTCGTTGGGCGATCGGGTTTCGATCCTGACTTGATGTAGTGGCTTGTCTAGCCGCACTGATGAGCTGTGAAACAGCGAAACAGCACTGTATGTGGATGACTGTAATGCTCCCTATCTTAGGTTGAGCATTTGGGAAGTGATATACAATTTACCATCAGCATATGAAGCGATGCACTTTGTGTAAACAAATTGAGCTTAGGTATTTGGGCAATATCAAAACATTGTTAATTCACTGCCCGCATAGCAGCAGCCGTATAGCGCAACGGTTAGAAGCTCCGACTGTTGTTTGGGCGATCGGGTTTCGATCCTAGCTTTAGGGAGTTGCTTGTCTAGATGCACTGGTAAGCTGTGAAACAGCGAATCAGTACTCTATGTGGACTGGATGACTATATATATATATATATATATATATATATATATATATATATATATATATATATATTGGCAGCACGTAATTATTCAAGCACATCTGATCGAACACAACAGTTATTCTTTTTTTTCGATATCTTTTCCATTCACCGAGCAATATTTTTTATTTCAGCTGGCATGTTGTATATAATGACGCCCAAAAGTTGTTGTTCAGCCATATTCTTCTCAAGCTCTTTCTATCGGTGCTTCCGAATATCATCAGAAACTATTGTTATGTTCTTTTTCTTTGAGGCTTTGTGTAATTATAGTTTTTTTGTTTGTTTTTTTTTTGTTTTTTTGTTTTTACTTGGTTATAAAATGTAGGTGCAGAGACCGTTAGGGACGAATTATTTTAATTTTTTATTTTTTTATTTTATATACTTTATTTATTTAGTTTCTTTTTTTTTTTACACAGTGATCACCACTTATCAAGGCCCAGAAGCCACTCAGGGATAAGGGTTATTGCAAGTACATTACGTTAGTGTGGAGATTTGATGAAGTGTTTCTTGTTAGTTATTAAATACTGTTAGTATATTTGTTCCGATGTTTAATGAGATCTGGTTATACAACATGCCATAAAATGATGTAATAAAAACGACCGCTCGGCGAATAGAAAAGATATTCAGAAAAATCGGGAAAAAGAATAACTTTGTCGTGTTCAATCAGACGTGATTGAATAATGACTTGTTGCTAACATACGAACAAACAGTTAATAAAACATGTTAAAAACACTTTGAAATGAGTTAAAAACATATTTAATCTGAAAAGGAAACACATAATATATATATATATATATATATATATATATTATTTGAAAGAGAGAGAGAGAAAGAGAGAGAGAGACAGACAGACAGGGAAAGAGAGACCTAGAATGACAGACACACAGTCCATCTTTTAAACAATAAACGGAGCTACTAACATTAGATATCCGTCCACATGAAAATAGAAAGATTTTTAATTAGAACAGTAAATATGTATTTGGTAAATATGTCGGCGTGAAGAGTCCGCTTGGTCACATGTATGCATACGCGAAGCAAGTTCTCAAAATCGGAACAGAACCGATTGAAGACAGCGCACTTTGCACACACAAAAAGCGTCGACATAAATATTGTCTATGAATAATAAAAAATTTAAAAGGGCTACAGGTAACAGACGAAGGCGCGATAGATAGAGCGATAATTGCATGCTGAAATTGGTTTATATGAGAAATAGGTTAATCGGAAGATTATATATATATATATATATATATATATATATATATATGTGTGTGTGTGTGTGTGTGTGTGTGTGTACATACATATATATATGCATATATAAATGGATGACAAAACTGCTTGTATTCCAAATTCCAACATGTTATTCATCTTACCATTTATTTATTTCAACATCAAAACATTCACTTTTTTACAGCACCTGTTTCGTAGCGCACAAACAATCATATTAATATTATGTCAATTTTGAATATTTTCCGCACTGACTCATCAGAAAAAATAGGATTTTTTGTTAACTTTGAAAAGACAAAACGAATTAGGCAAGATTATATAAAGCCGAAGAGAGAGAGAGAGAGAGAGAGAGAGAGAGAGAGAGAGAGAGAGGGGGAGGGATGGATCCCGCAGGGAATCGTCACACTGTATACATTCGAAGACTGAAGATTTCCTATAAAGCTTGATTGCCATAAATATGCCTCTGTGTGTGTGTGTGTGTGAGTGAAAGAGAGAGCGAGAGAGTGTATGACAACGTCTTGATAAACAAAACGACTTCATAAAAGATAAGTAACTAAGATAGTTTTCATTTGTTTAACAGAAAGACACGTTGTTAAGAGAGAGAGAGAGAGAGAGAGAGAGAGAGAGAGAGAGAGAGAGAGAGAGAATCGAGGTTGGGTAAGTGACTAGTGTTGTCAGCAGTAAATATATATTTACTTATCTACCCCCACCCCTCCAAACCACTTTCTCGCTCGGAAGGTTTAAATACCTTCTATTCTCTTTCTGCTTTTTTTTTTCTCTCTTTCTCTCTCTTAAAAAAACAAATAAAAAAGCAAGCAAATATTAACGTAACACGCTCCTCAGCCTGCCGTACAATTGGCTGTGCGCTCGAGCACGCACACCCACCTCAGCAGAAAGTACCACGCGCAAACGGACACACGAACGGACGACATACGCAGGAGACACTGACTAACACACAAACACACGCACACACACATACGGGAAGAGAAAAACCAATATAATTCTAATTATAGACCGTCTCCAAATGGCGAAAGTAGATGATTTCTTTATGCGCTAGGAAAAGGTATTTAATAATTATTAGTGCTTTATGCTGAAGCGCACGCGCGCGTGTGTGTGAGAGAGAATGTTTTATTAATAATTAATATTTAACTTATACATATATATATATATATATATATATATATATATATATATATATATATATATAAATTTATTATGGGCTCAATAAAAAATTAAAAAAATTATATATATATATAAAATCTTATAAATGTATATGTATGTATAAGTTAAATATTAATTATTATATATATATTCCAGATGATCGCGGTCACATTGAGTCACCCCATATCGTCGTCCATGCTATCTTGGATTACTCTGCAGTCCCACCGCAGATTTGCACATTGTGAAGCAGATACATTCGTATAATATATTATATTAAATAAAAAAAAATAATAATAAAATAAAATAAATACACACATATAACTTTATTACATCACCCGAACAATAAGGAAAAGTAAAAAAAAAAAATTAAGATAAAAATTTTTAGGCTCTGACATTTCGAAGCTAAATGCTTTTCATCAGTAGTGGAACAGGGACAGAATTATACAAAATGCAAATATAGGAATAACAAAACTGGCTTATTAACATTTACATGTGAAATGCGAATAGAGGAATAAGATGATATGATAAAAAACAATTAAAACCGTACAACGTGTGAAGATAAATAGGAAAGCTATATATATATAAGTAATAGCAATGAGAGATTTAGTCTTTGATAACATAATCATAATATATATAATACTTATATAATATATAATAATATAGAAAATATAATACATATATAATAAAAATTTGGGTTTGTATTACTGTACACATAGATTCGAAAAAAGTTGTCAAAAAACAAATATATAACAAATAAATGTTATCAAAGGCAAAATAAGTTACTTTTCTACCAAACTGGATATAATTTTCGTGTTTTTATTCAATTTAACATGTCTATTCAGCTCGAAAACCATACAGTATTTAGCGATGTATTGGAAAATTCAAAATGGCGGCCGATTCTCTCCTTAACACGGTAAGTTTGGAAAAAGGTGTAATAAATAATAAACTAGACAAAATATTGTTAGAAATTCGCTCAATATATGTTACCGTGACATAACTTGACATATATTCAGTGATATTTTTCAAAGTATTTTGTCTAGTTTATTATTTATAACACCTTTTCCTGAACTTTCCGTGTTAAAGAGAGAATCGGCCGCCATCTTGAATTTTCCAATACATCGGTAAACTGCATGTTTTTCGAGCTGAATAAACATGTTAAATTGAATAAAAACACGAAAATTATATCCAGTTTGGTAGAAAAGTAACTTATCTTGCCTTTGATAACATTTATTTGTTATATATTTGTTTTTTGACAACTTTTTCGAATCTATGTGTACAGTAATACAAACCCAAAAATTTTACTCCAAGTTAAAAGTATATAAACGTGAAAACTAATGAATTTAGCGAAGTCATTAATAGTGTTAAAAAAATAACCAGGAGATGTTTTAATTTATATTCAAATATATATGTGTGTGTGTGTGTGTGTGTGCAGAAAAATAGGCAACACGAAGTCCGCAGCAAAACAATGCCAGATAAAATTATATATTTAATTACGTTTTGCGGAAAGTAATTACAACAAAATTGTTTGACGTTGTTTTTAGTGTTCCTATTTACTTACCTCCCCACGAGGGCAGAGTTAGACACAAGGCCGGTTTTTAATGTGGGGAACCCCCAGCTCCCTAAAGAGAGACACTCTGGATCGGAACAAAGATAAAAATTGTCTCAGTCATGAAGGATTTCTATTCCATAAAGGATTTCTCCTCCGCTGACCGAAGACAGAAAAAGTGAAGTGCAACACCAGAACAGGTGCTACACAGTGATCTTGGCCCGAAGTCCAAGTACACCATTAAATATTTATTGATTACTTTATTTACATTTTAGAAAAATATATTTTTTTTTTTATCTGACACCGTTTGCTGAAGACTTCCAGTCGCCTATTCTTCTGGAAGACCAAATAATGTACAACATACGTGCGTACGTGTCTATGTACATCTCGGAACGTTTACAATCTACACAGTGCACATAAAACTGCACATAAAACTGCACATTAAAACTGCAGGCTTTGTATAACGAAGGTAAAACGAAAGACTCTCTGCAACGCATTTTTGTAATTGCAGTTGTGCCTTGCTATTGAACCAAAAAAATGCAGGCGCACGCCGTGTGCGCGCACACGCGTGGTTGTAAGTGCACTGATCATCTGCTGGGGCGAGCGAGTGGGGGGGGTGTACAGCGTGGTGGAGGTTGGCGTCGGTGTGGATGGGATGGGTGGGGTAGTACTGAGTGAGAAATGTGGACCACGAATACATTTTATTTAGATCGACGACTGACGACTGATTTTCTTTCCTTGTTGTTTTTGCGTGTGTGGTAATCGATCGCACATTCATTACTTAGTCACAAGCATAGGGATTATGTATGTACAACGGTTAAAAAGCCACCGATTCATTATCCGTGCTGGTGTTTACGTTTTTTTTATTTTATTTTTTTGAGAAAGTCTTATCTCGAATAAGGTCAATCCGTTTTTCACGTTCGTTCAACTATTCAATTGAAATACACGTGTGTGTGTGTGTTTGTGTGTGTGTTTGTGTGTGTGTGTATGTGTGTGTGTAGTGTGTGTGTGCGTGTGTATTAAAAAAAAAATACCAGAACAGCATGCATTGCATCGATAACATAGGTTTCATAAATCTAAAAAAAAAAGGGGGGCGTTTAGTTGACCTCATTTATCGAACTCTCTTCAATCTTAGTTTATATCTGCCACCACAAAAAAACAAAAAAAAAAACAAAATAAAACAAAAAAACAAACAAACAAAACAAAAACATAAAAGCAAAAAAAACAAAACAAAAAAAAAAACATAAAGAGGTTGAATAAAGTCCAGTCCAAGTGATTAGGGTTCCTTTGTTTAGATTTGAAACCGACAGTAGCAATGTTTGTTCTGATCTTCTGCGGCACATACATATATAAATAAACGTTATGCTCTTATTTTCTTTTATCTATCCTAATAAGCAAGTACTCTATTGGGGGTTTTCTCCAATAATCATACACACGAACACACGAACACACACTGTATAATAGTTGTTTTTTAGTTATTTATTTTCTCTCTAAAAACATCGCCTAAATAACGATTAAACTAGGTACTTTTAACCCTACCCCTAGTTATCCAGCGTTTCCGTGAAACAGCACGTATCGATAGCTTATCGCATTAATGCATATGTATTTTTATATTATTCCATTCAAATAACATGTATTACGCCTGCTCGAGATACCCAGCGTGACCAGAGGACGAAACCTCGATATCTCCATTGATACAGCAATATATAAAATTGGAATGAAATAATAACTGTTAGCTTTTGTATAACTAACTATTGGACACTTTCTTGTGTTGTTTTTCCTGTTCACATGAGATTTCTGATATATGTATATTACACAGCTATACATTTGAATGCCTACTAGACACTGTCCTCGATTATCGAAGGTCTCTCTGTTCAGGGGTTTTCAGAACTTTGCACGAGGATACTTTTTCAAATGGATACTCCACCGGACTAGATGAATTCTTGTCGTAGAATCCAGTAAAACCAAGCGACAACAAGAAAGAAATACAATAACTTATTTAACTGATCGAGAATTGGGAATAAAGAACTGATGTTTTCAACGTCTTTACGAGCTCAATGTACGAGTTATAAAGGAGAACTTTAATTGGAATATTCGAATATCTATGTATCTTGTGTAAAGATTAAATGTTAGCTCCCAGGAAAATTGCCACTTGATTTGTGAGAACTTCAACTGAAATAAAATGAAACAAAACAGTGTGTATTCCTATGTCTTTGGACGATTTAAATTATTTTTAAATCAAGTTCCAAATAAAAAAACAAATACACAAGTATATGCATGTTTACGGCTGTTTCAAGACAATATTTATTATTAGTCCAAGGCCTATTGTCCCAGAAATATATATATATATATATATATATATTAGTAGTAGTAGTAGTAGTAGTAGTAGTAGTAGTAGTAGTAGTAGTAGCAGCAGCAATAGTAGTATATATTAAATTAGCAAACAAACTGAAAAATTGATAACCTATTTTTTTGTAGGGGATGGGGGTCGTTAGCTTATTTTAAAAACTACAATTTGAACAAAAAAATGAAAAAACAACTCGTTTTATTTTGCAGATGTCAGCTCCATGCAAAGCCTTTGTAGACATTGTGGGATAAAGCTAAAAGAAAGATAACTAATATATATATATATATATATATATATATATATATATATACATAATGCATATTTATTTATGCATGTAGATATCTATGCATATATTCATACACATGTATGCGTATTTATCTATGAATATATATATATATGTCTACATCTGTGTGTGTGTGTGTGTGTGTGTGTGTGTGTGTGTGTGTGTGTGTGTGTGTGTGTGTGTGTGTGTGTGTGTGTGTGTGTGTGTGCGTGCGTGCGTGCTTGGGAACGGCTGGAAAGCAACATAAATGTTTATTATTCAATCTCTTTTGCAAGATATCAGTTATCAATTATTATTGATCAAGGGCAAATTCACAAATCACAGAAATATATCAGTTCGAAATAAACAGATCAGTTCGAAGTAAATGTTTCTGAATTCAAAATGTTCAGCTCGGGGTTAAGTGTCATACATTGTTCTTCTCACCCGACGTAATGATTTTTGGCGGCCAGTTATTAACCATGGATAATTCCGCGAAAAATCGTCTTTTCGGAATGTCTAGTAATTTTAAAGTCAGTCCTCCCCCCCAACACACACACACACACCTCTAATTTGTAAATATATGATCTAGAAATGCCTTGTCTAAACGATTAAACAGTATTTTAAAAATTGTTTGCTTGCACACGTAAAAAAGAAAGAAAAAAATAGCTCGGATAGTGAAATAATTCTACGGTTTACAAAATCATGCAAAATATAAATATGACGATCTTTCGTAGAACCACTCGCCCGTGGAACTATGTTCCATTGTTTGCTTCCCAGTTAACTACAACATGGTCGTTTTCAAGTCCAGTGTGAAATGATTCTTGCGATCCCGTCCCCTTAAATAGTAAAAAACACAATCACTTGGCTGTTGCTTGCAATGCCTCACTGACCACCTTACACGTATTAACCATTTATCCTTGATAAATGGTTACTCCCATATATATATATATATATATATATATATATATATATATATATATGTGTGTGTGTGTGTGTGTGTGTGTGGAACAATATGTTTATGTTTATTCAATTATATCTCACCTTTTATTCATACGAATCCTTTAATTTATGAAGCTCGATGTAACTACAGAGCATATACAAATAAATGAAAAGAGTCCATGTTCCAAATTTCAATATGTTGACCATCTTACTGTTTATTTTTAAAATGCGTTGACATACACAATTCCTGACAGCACTTGTTCTGTAGCAGAATAAATTAAAAAAAATGACATAATAATTACATGAATGATTCTGCGCTACGAAACAGGTGCTGACAAGAATTGTGCATGCCAATGTATTAAAAGAAATAAACGGTAAGATGGTCAACATCTTGAAATTTGCAATATAGACTTTCGTCATTTTTATATATACATATATTTGTGTAGGTTGTTATTTATACAAACATTATTTAGTTACAGATTTGTAGAACATGTTTCGGTAACACCTATTAAACATACGTCTGAATCCTTAAATAAACACACCCAGGATTCTCTGGACTTTTATCCTGTGGATATAACATTAATTGGGTTTATATGGTGCCCGGAAAACTAGCCCCTTTTTGCTAGGTAGGAAAACTGGTCCCTTATTGAATAAATACGGGACTAGTTTTCCTACCTAGCAAAAAGGGGCAAGTTTTCTGGGGACAAGTTTTTACAAAACAGGCATATTAAACCTTCTAATCGTCGTCAAATAATACGTACGAGATCTTATTGAGCGGATCTATAATCAATAACAATTTACAATCTAATGCATTCATATTCGATTGATGCCAGCCAGTCGTATACGCTTTTGGTGGTAGGTAATACTGTGAAACTGCAGTAAATTTTTAAGATTTAGTAGATTAAATTATTAGTTATAGACTTCTTTGTTTTGTTAGTTGATAACGTGAACGTTAAGCGTTAAAACTGATTATTATATGTGTGTGTGTGTGTGTGTGTGACAAAAGTCTATATTCCAAATTTTAAAATGTTGAACATTAAACGGTAAGATGAACAATTATTTTGTCATTTATTCGTATATGCTCTGTAGTGACATTGAGCTTCATAAATTAAAGGATTGCTATAAATGAAAGGTGAAATATAATTGAATAAGCATATATATATATATATATATATATATATATATATATATATATATACATGTATGTGTGTGTGTGTGTGAAACTAATAACACATTACTGCAGTTTCAGAGTATCACTGTACATCACTTCATCAGTTTACAATCCATATTTATCAAAAGCATAAAAAATCTAATTTTTTTCCAGATAGGAGTGGGACTGACTGGTTGGTTGGTTGGTTGGTTGTTTTTGTTTTACGGCATATCAACTCTTTTCAGGTTATTTAATGCCGAATCCAAAGATTTTGAAGAAAAAAATTTTAATATGATATATTTGTTGTTTTCAAGTCGGTTTCTATTCAACCCATAGTTGGGACCCTAACAGGTACTACCACTCCGGGTCAGAGTGGACCTGGGAGGAATGGCAATTAAAGGGTGGCTCCACACTCCCCAAAGCCCGCAAGCTGGGGCCTCACCACTGGATATAGTTTAAGGTCATGTCCAGGACCAGGAGTGGGGCTGAACAATGACAGCATGTGATCATTAGAAATAGAGCTCAGTATGTTTTGAGAGTAAGGTAGGCTATTTTAATTTCACGTACGTACACTCACACACAGATATGTGCGTGTGTGCGCGCGAGTATGTCATTAATTTACCTTCTGGAGGAAGTCGTGACCCAGTGATAGAAAAAAATAAATAAACGATGAAACCCTCTTTAAAAATTCGATTTTTATAAAAGGTCTAATAAAACAAATTTATTGAAAAAGCTTATTTTGTTTAATAGTATGCTGGAGATTTGAAAATTTATCGACGTCATTTTTTTTAAGCAAATACAATTGGGAAATTAACCAAAAGAAATTGATGTTTGTTTTTTTTTTTATCGCTTTGCTTTGCGTTAAGAATGTATATTTAATAGAATTTATAAACGTTCGTTTAAATATGGATCCTAAGCAAAGTAGTCATCTTAGTTTAGTCAGTTGGCAACGTAAACAAAGATGTTTATAACTGTTTTTCTGTCTTCGAAAACACAAATATGTCAGAAATTCGTTAGAAAACCATTAAAGTGATTTTTGACAACTTTGTCTTTCATATTAATTTATGTCGGGAGTTCTCATGTACTTGCTGTTCCCCTGTTTTTACTTTCGTTTTTTTTTTTTTTTGTGTCGTTTATTTACTTTAATAAACTTAGACATAAAATTGATGAAAACGATTGTAAGACACAGGAGAGTTAAAGAAGGGAGGTAATTTTCCGTTATAATTTAAACAAGATGGCGGCAATTTTTCACCTGCTAACGCGATTAAAGTTGTCTTGTTTAATAATTCAGTAATATCCAGGTAATTTCGGCTTCATAATTTGGAAACTACCATTGTAACTTATTAGACTTGACAAAAAAATCAGTTGAAAACATTGTTTTTATCTGAAAACTTTAGTGACTACAAAATCTCGTCCTAATTCTGTAGAAGCGCCGTTAAACTTAAAAACAAACAACAAAAAAACATTATTAATGAACGTTTTGATATAATAAATAAAGTCTACTGATTTGGTCCACGGCGATGAATTCGGAATAGGGGCATGTTATGCGAGAAAAAAAAAAGTAGAAGCAGGGAGACAACAAGGACATGAGAACCAGTGTGGTACATGTCCACAAAATGAACAATTATTCACACAGAAGCAGAAGCACATTAGGTCGTCGGTCTGCCACCTCGCAATTTTTGTTATTTACCCCCCCCCCTGAAATTTTCCCTTCTGTATAATCAAATATAAATCAAATAAATGATTCCCAAATATATATAAAAAATGCAGAATATATATATATATATATATATATATATATATATATATATATATATACATACACGTTTTATTTTTTATTACCGTATCTTTCTGTTAAGTTACATTATTGTTTCGGCTACTCGGCCGTTTTTTTTTTTTTTGCCGTCTGTGGCGTCTTCAGACTTTTACAGAAACCTAGCGATATATCGCTAGATTCAGCCACTCTGATGAGTCGTAGACGACGAAACGCGTGTTAGTGGATAATTATATATATTTATGTGCTTCCCCACGAAGCAAATGTGACACAAGGTCATTTTTAATGTGAGGTTAAACCAGCTCTCCTAAAACAAGGGTAAAAAGTGGGAACTCTGGCAGTATCCAAAAAATAGTCATTGTCTTAGTATGAAGGGTTCCCCCTGCATTGACCAAGGACCAATTAACTTATGTGCAGCATCTGTAGAACAGATACTACACTTTGATACCGGCCCGAAGGCCAAACTTAAAAAAATAATATGTATATACCACTCCCGATGTGGGGGTACCAAATTGGTTAAAGGGAAAATTATTCCCAACTCGCATTTAGGTAAAAATGCCCTTTCGTAAACAACTGAGTTCATTGAAAACCTATCGTATAAACAAAAACAAATAACACACACACGCACACACATATATATATACACACACACACACAAAATAAATAAATATATATAAGATAAACAAAAAGAAATAACACACACACACATATATACACACACACAAAAAAATATATATATAAGATAAACAAAAAAGGAATGTAGAAGATATAAACCAACTACTTACGAACTGAAATCGACAGCGAGGGACACATATATATATACATGTGTGTAATTTGCTGTTTAAGTCGTTGTCGGGCTGGTATAAGCGGAGCCACCTTTGTGAGGGTCAACTCTCAATGGAGTGTCGTCTTTAAAAACGTTTATGCGAATAGGAACGTGCAGAAGCCAATTGGTGTCGATAATAATACATCCACGGCGGTGTGTAAATAATGATCCTTCCTCTTGTCGATAAAGGTTCCCGGTAATATCCTGTATCCTTTCTGTGTGAATGCTTGCGCGTGCGTGTTATTAGTATTATTATAAGAAATAAATATGTGTGTGCATAATTTTCCACTGTATAGATGTTTGTTTGATTTGTTTATGTATAGACAGATATATATACGCGTGTGTGCGTGTTTTATATATATATATATTATATATACACAATTATATCTATATCTCGCTCTATATATATGTATGTATGTGTGTGTGTATGAATGTATGTGTGTGTATAATATTCAACTGTGTAGATGTTTTCTTTTTTAAATCACGTATACAACGTGATTCAAACACGAAAAACAAATTCAATTCTTAAAAAAAAAAAAAAACCTTTAAACTTTTAAAAGTTTTTTTTTATATATCGATCCTTAAAAAAAACAACAACAAATTCAATCAAACTTGATCATTGATTGTATTTTAAATTAATTATTAAATCAAGTGTATTGATAAAAAATATCCCACTTTTTTTTAAAGGAAAGGTATATCCTTTTGTTTTTTTGTTGATTAACGATATATATATATATATATATATATATATATATATATATATATATATAATGATATATATGAAAAGAAACAAAGAATTCTTCAGAGGCACGTACGTATATTCTTAGAAACAAAACTAGTAAAACATCTATATATATATATATATATATATATATATATATATATATATATATATATGTGTGTGTGTGTGTGTGTGTGTGAGTGTATGTACCGTTGATATCAGTCGTGTAATACAAAGCCAGCAACGTATTCTTACTGTCTTTTCTTGTTTCTTTTTTTATTATTTTTCTGTAATGAAAAATAAATAAATAAATAAATATTATAATTCTGTTAATCTATATTATATTTATGTGTGTGTGTGTGTGTGTGTGTATTTTGTTAAAAATCGTGTATTTTTAAAAAAAAAAATATTTTCTGTTGTTAAAAAAACATGCGGGCACTTGTTTTTTTTTTTTCTTTTTGCTGTTGGTGTTTTTTTTTTCTCCTAATTCTTTCGTCAATAAAAATGTGATTTTTTTTTTTTAAATACAAACTGAAATCACAAAAAAAAAAAAAATAAAAAAAATACATATATAATGAAAGCCAAATATCCGTTAAAAAAATCGATTTTTTTTATGGGATATTTCTAAAAATAGCCATATATATCTTCCAGATATTTATGTATGTAAACATTTTTTGTTTGTTTTGCATATGGGATAGATTTAAAGGTCGGTAGGTAATTCCCAAATCCGGAATGGTCGTTCCTGCGGTTTATATAATGAACTTTACATTATCCAATGGGAGGTGTATATGTACATACTTTATATATATATATATATATATATATATATATATATATATATATATATATATGAAGATGTAAAACAAATAATTTATACTGGAAGGAAATCCTACGTCGGCATTATGATAACCACTGAAGAAGCACTCATATAAAAAAAATAAATAAAAATGATAACTTTTTTAGGTAGTATGTGTGTATGTAATCAGATGTATATAAAATATATATGGAATATGTACTTTTGGTGAAAAAAAAAAAAGCGAGACAACAACGGTATCCTTGTTGTTAGAATTATATATATATGTAATAGACATCCGATGTTAGTATCTTTTTTTAAGGATTTGTTTTCTCGGATTCAGAGTTGTCATAATGCATTAGTCGCGTTTTTGATGCGATGGGATTTTTTTGTTGTTGTTGTGGTTGTGGTACGACGTATATGCATACACAGTGATTGCGACATATATATGCACATATACATATAATTAAACATGCATCTGCATTACGTATGTAAATAAATGGTTTGGTAAGGGCTTGTAAAGTATAGATCCTTATGGAGTAATAAAATCCAGTTATTTTTGGTATTTTTTCCTTGGTGTCTGTGTTTTCTTTCTTTCTTTTTTTTTAAATAATGGTATCCTTGTGTCCGTTTTTTGACGTCAAAGTTGTCGTTTTACTCTGCTTTAATTCATATATACATATATAAATATATATGTATATATTTATTTATATATACATATATATATATACTCTACGAATGCATACAGGAGTGCGTGAACGGACGCCGCTTAGCAGTAAGTGCGACGTCTTGCTCAGTCGTGCTTTGGTCTCCACTGATCGGTGTCTCTACACTCTCGCCTGCTTATAGTCGTTCTCCACTTACTCTCTCTCTCTCTCTCTCTCTCTCTCTCTCTCTCTCTCACTCTCACTCTCACTCTCTATCCGCGCTCTCTCTACATATTTCTCTCTCTCCCTCTCAATCTCTCACTGCCCCCTCACTCTCGTGCTCTTTCTTTAATTCGTTCGTGCACTTGGCTCCGTTGTTCTTTCGTTCTGTCAACTCCCAACCTCCTCACTCTCTCTCCACACCGGCTTCTACGTTTGTCGATCGTTACACACGCACTTTCTCTCTCTCTCTCTCTCTCTCTCTCTCTCTCTCTCTCTCTCGTCATAATGTCTTTCTCCTCTCTTACCTTCTCTCTCTCTCTCACTCGTTCTTTCTTTCTGTTTCTTATCTTAGCGCACGTATGGAAGCTGTACCCCAATTTGTTTTTTTTTTAAATTTTCCTTGTTTTGTTTCAATGTTTTCAGCGGATTATTATCGAATGGACACTAATTTACCAGATTACAAAAAAAAATTTTTTTCAGACAATATTTAAATATTTGTAGGGTGTGCTCAGTTTCTAATACAACGTTCTAGTAAATCGATCACCCATTTTAAAACCACTCAACGTTTTGGGGCCAAATTTCGCGAGTTTAGCCTTTGTAAAGCAGTTTAGCCTTTTTTTTTTTGGAGATTATTTTTTCAAAATAGAAAAATTAAAAATGTTAAACTGCTTAAAAAAGGGCTAAATTCGTGAAATTAAATACAAATATTAATACTTATAAAGAAATCGCAACTAAATAAAAAAGCTCAAAACAATCAAGATAGGAAATAGGGTTTGTTAGAGAAGAAGAAGAAGAAGAAGAAGAAGAAGAAGAAGAAGAAGAAGAAGAAGAAGAAGAAGAAGAAGGAAACGGTACTTATGCAGTTTAATCAACACATTAAAAAAATGAAAATATTGAAAATAAATTATATTGTACGTACTCGTTATGGAATTAAGTTCTCAAACTTAAATTGATTTTTTTTTACATCGGATAAACAATTTTTTATGACACCGATCGGAAGTGGCCATGTTTGGATTTTTAGACCACGAGAAAGGGAGGGGAAACGCGCCACGGGGAGATAACTCAGTCTTACACTTGCGCAGACAACCTGAAGTAACACTCTGTGATATTAAAACACGTAAATGTGCGATACGAAATAAAGCACGCTCCCCAAAAGCACCACCGTTTTTTTTTTTTTTTTTTTTTTTTTTTTTGGTGGGGGAGGAGTCTTGTTTAAATTTTAGATCGCACATTTAATATCACAAAGTGTTACTTGAAGTTCTCTGCGTTATCTCCGCGTGGCGCGTCCCCCCCCCCATCCTTGCTCGTGGTCTAAAATCCAAACATGACTGCTTTTGTTCGCTGTCATAACAAATTGTCTTTCCGCTGTAAAAAATAAAAATTTAAAAATAAATTGATCAAATTAAATGAATGTTTTATGAGAATATAATTCTATAATGAGTACATACAATATATATATATATATATATATATATATATATATATATATATATATATATATAAATTTAGTTGTTAAAATTAAATTCTGAGAATCAAAATATAGACACATACATTCGAGTTCAGAATTTATTTTTTGACAAAAGGAATATATACAAATATATGTGTCTATATTTTGATTTTCAGAATTTAATTTCAACAACTAAATTTATATATTGCTCTATTCTTAAATATTGAGCTTTTCCTTTTTGGCTAGGATCACCCTGAAAGTATTACCTCTAGTAATATCTATCAGGATTTTTCATCGGATGTTTATCTGTGTCTTATCTCGCTTATATATATATATATATATATATATATATATATATATATATATATATATATATATATGTGTGTGTGTGTGTGTGTGTGTGTGTGTATGTGTGTATGTATATATATACATATCAATAGTTTAATGTTTGAATGTCTTGATTAAAGTGCATAAGTACCGAAATAGCTAAAAACTGTAAAAATATATTTAAGATTAATTTATTTCTCGACAGGATACTAAAAAAAGATATATTGAAATTTATATATATATATATATATATATATATATATATATATATATATATATATATATATATATATATATATATATATATTTAAATAAAGGAGTAGTCACCAACAATGTGTATTTTTTAACATTATTTTATTATTCCGTGTCTTGGTTTTTCATTGAGAATTATGTTTGGATCATTGTAATAATGTTTTTTAAGTCATTGAAGTCGTTTACGCGCGTTTCAGACGGTCTGTGATGCGTCCTCGTCAGAAATTATTTTCAAATGTGTAAAAATGGCGATTTTCGTAGTTAGTTTGAAGTTTTTCCAAGGGGTGGCGGCTTGTAAGTGTTTATTATACATTGGTATGCTGAATTTTTATTGCTTTTTTATTTGGTTTGTCCAGGGAGATTTTGACCTCGCTGTAGTCAGTCGCTATCTCTTTCTGCTAATGTGTTTTCTTTTCCTTTAGGGTGGGGTAGGGTGTGTGTATGTGTTTGTGTATGTGTGTGTGTGTGCGCGCGCGAGTGTGTGCGTGTGTGTGTTTGCTTTTATTGGTTTGGGAATGTGTATATTGTTTTATAGTATTTTGGGGTTATTTGCTTCCTTAGGAAGGCGGCTGTGGTCCGAGGTCGTTACTAATGTGTATGTGTGGTGAGGGGGGGGACTGGCTCTTCTGAAGTAAGGGTAGGGGTGCTTTCATTCTATTTTGATATTTATTTTTTGGATTCTTGGATTTTAGTATTGTGATTTTTCGTTTTAGTCTTACATTATGTTTGTTTAGAAAGAGGGGTGTATTTAAAATAGGGGATTTTTTAATGTTTCTATTTATTTGTCTCCCCATGTGGGTATGGCCAGACCCAGGATCGGTTCCTAGTATGGGGAAGATTTTGTTCCCCAGAGGGGGGGGGCATTGGAGGGGGTGTAGGTATGGGAGGGGATGATAGAAGAGAAGATAGTCGTTTCAGTCATGAGGGGGTTCTCCTCCCCTGACTGGGGAGGGAGCGAGGTGTTGGAACAGATATTATACTATGGTTCTAGGTGTCTCCTAGTGTTGTTGGTTTCGAGGTTAAGTAGGGTTGGTATTGTTCAGTGTGTTGTATAAGAGATAGGGGTGTTATGTCTGTGTGTGGTTGTATGCGCGCACGTGTGTGTGTTTTAATGTGTCGGTTCTGATTTATGAGTGGGTGTGTATATGTGTATGTGTATGGGTGTGCATGCGAGTGTACCTTGCATTTCATGTTTTTGTGTGATGGTATTAGGTTCTGTTCAGTTCAGGAGTGAATTTGGTGATGAAGTTTTTTTCCTGTGTAAGTAAATAAAAATAATTGTCTGTTTGGAAGATTGGCATTATTTTGAAGCTGTTTTCACTGCATGTGTGTACGTGTTTTGAAACATAGAGGTGTCTGTTATCTGCAATTTTGATGTTGCTCTTATGTAAGGCCACTCTATTGCTGAAATTTTTGGTGGCGCCTATGTAGGATTTGTTGCATGTTGTGCATCTTAGTGCATATACTACATTTCTGGAGGTGCAATTTAGATCCTTTTTTATTTTGAATGTTTGTGCTGGGTTTTTGAATGTGTATGTGTTACCTTCTATTATTATGTCACATACTCCACATCGCGGTTTGTTGCATTTTGTAACTCCTTTTGTAGTATATGGGACGAGTTTTGAGGAAGTTAGGATGTGTTTTAAGTTTTTGGGTTGGCGTTTGCTTTTTATTATTTTTGTTGTTTTAAGTATGTTGTTTAGTTTGTCGTTCTGATTGAGGAGGATAAGGTTTTTTGTTATCTGTGTGAATAGTTCTGGGTTGTTTGTGTTGTGTGTAGAGACGTATGCTAGAATTTGTTCTTTGTTGTGTTCTTTTGGGGTTCTTAGTTGGTCTATTGGAATTTTTTCAGCCAGTTCAATACCTTTCTGTATTAGTGGTAGTGGGTATCCTCTTTTCCGCAGTGTTATTTGTAGTTCATTCAGTCTAGTTGAAGGGAGGTGTCTGTCTGTTACTATGTTGCAGACTCTACGTGCTAGGGAGTAGGGTATTGATTTTAGACAGTTTTTTGGATGGTGGCTTTTGAAGTGGAGCTATTGTTGAGTGTCTGTGGGTTTGTGGTAGATGTCTGTGATTATGTTGTTGTTTTGTATTGTTACTAGGATGTCTAGGAAAGGTAGTTCTGTGGGGCTTTGTTCTAGTGTGAAGTTTATTTTTGGGTGTAGATTTTGTAGCAAAGTGTGGAGTTTTTTGATATCCCCCCATGAGGTTCTCCACAGGATAAAGCAGTCGTCTAGGTATCTTTTCCAAGATTTTATGAAGAGTGTTTTTATATTGTGTCCGTACTTTTGCTCTATCCTTTCATAAAGGGTCTCTTCTAGGAAAGCGAGTGTAAGGGTGGCATATGTCGGTGCCATTTTGGTACCCATCGCTGTGCCTAGTATTTGGATGTAGTTGTCTTTATTGAACTGGAAAGAGTTGTTATTGAGGATTATGTTGATGCTATCAATCACGAATTGTTTATTGAATCTGGGGTGTAAAGTCTGTGTATGTTTGTCAATCCAATATGCGATAGCTTCTTTTCCTAGATTGTGTGGGATATTGCTATATAGGCTGCTAACATCAAATGTGGCTAGTATAGTCCCATCGTCTACTGTTTGTGGTAGGGAGCTAAGGAAGTGTGTGTTATCTCTTACAAAACTTCTGACTAGATTGGTGAACGGCTGTAATACTATATCTATTAGGTCGCTAAGTCTGCTTGTTGGGCATGATGGTCCTGCTACTATGGGTCTGAATGTGAATTCAGCATACCAATGTATAATAAACACTTACAAGCCTCCACCCCTTGGAAAAACTTCAAACTAACTACGAAAATCGCCATTTTTACACATTTGAAAATAATTTCTGACGAGGACGCATCACAGACCGTCTGAAACGCGCGTAAACGACTTCAATGACTTAAAAACATTATTACAATGATCCAAACATAATTCTCAATGAAAAACCAAGACACGGAATAATAAAATAATGTTAAAAAATACACATTGTTGGTGACTACTCCCTTATTTAAATATACATCTTTCTTTCGTTGGAATTTATTAACCCATTTTATATATGTATGGACGAGCGTTTAAGACTCAGAATTTTCGTCTAGCGTTTTTTCTATGTTCGTTCATTTTGCATTAGTTCCAGTTTTTTCTTTGTCGCCGAAGACATTATACCGATTTTCCACAGTATATTATTACTGTTTTCGGTGTATCGAAACCAATGGTACGACCTTTAAATATGTATATATAGTGTCATAATAAATATTGTATCTTCAGCTCTCACATCTACGATCGAGCACTTTATTGGATTTTTTCATCACCCCTGGACACGCTATATATATATATATATATATATATATATATATATATATATATATATATATATATATATATATATATGTAGTATATCTGGCACGACGACAGCTCTCTCGTGACAATTGCCATATCACCTTTCAGACAACAGTGTCATCCAACGCTATATTATCTTATGCAACAAGAAATTGCAATCAACAGAAAATACGAAATATATTAATAAGTAATACTAAAATAAATTTTTTTAAAAACTGTACACAAAAACTAAAATAATAACAAAAATGCAGCCGAATATTAACTGAATCGCATTCAATAGCGCAACTAATATATTTACCATATTCAATAAATTAAAAAAGAAAATTTACTAAAAACAGTAATAATGCAAAAAATAATAATAAAAAAAAAATCAACACTTCCAAACCCCGTACTTAACCCTCTTCTCCAAAAGCATGCTAAACAAATGAAATGAAATAACAATAAACAGGCGAATAGAATTTACTATAAATACAGTTTACTAAACCTCGGCAACAACGATAAAAATAACCACTCCTGACGACAATCGAGATCACCGATCGAAAGCGCTAGAGTAAATGACCCCCAAAATATAATATAGAACGTGCCCCCAAAATATAATATAGAACGTGCCCCTAAAGTATAATATAGAACGTGCTCCTAAAATATAATATAGAACGTGCCCCCAAAATATAATATAGAACGTGCCCCCAAAATATAATATAGAACGTGCCCCTAAAATATAATATAGAACGTGCCCCTAAAATATAATATAGAACGTGCCCCCAAAATATAATATAGAACGTGCCCCCAAAATATAATATAGAACGTGCCCCCAAAATATAATATAGAACGTGCCCATAAAGTATAATATAGAACGTGCCCCCAAAATATAATATAGAACGTGCCAGCCGAAACAAAAATTACCCAGTGAATAGAGCAAATTACACGTACAATTGGGAAAAAATGAAAACTCTGTCGTGTTTGAGCAGATATGATTATATATATATATATATATATATATATATATATATATATATATATATATATATATATATATGTATATATATATATATATATTAGTCATTACGGATATGACAACAGCATATTATGTTCATTGTTTTTACTCTCGAGTATATATCCGACACAATTAATCAACCGAGGATCACATCACTCTATATAAAAACATATAAGATATCAAGGGATATACCTGAGATTCAAAACAAGGAAAAGAATATGCTGCCGCCATAGCCATAATAATCATATCTGCTCAAACACAGAGTTAAACAATAGACAGACACATTATATATATATATATATATATATATATATATATATATATATATATATATATATATATATATACACTTGTGCCCGATATTATTCATACCCCTCGGATCTTTGAGATTTCTATAAGAATATTGCTCAAACCAGAAGGTAGACAATATTAAAGGGATTTCAAACAATAAATCAAGCATAAGCATTTAATTTAAACTCAACAAATAAATAAATTATGCAAGTTTGAAACATTATACAAAGAAAAACAATAATGGCACTAGTTCAAAATTATTCATACCTCTCTTACTAATAGTCAATAGCATGCCCTTTATTCTTAATAACTGCCTGTAATATTTTTGGATATTTATCAACAAGGTTTTGACAAGCATCAACACTGATTTCTGACCATTCTTCAATGCAGTAGTACTCCAAATCCCTCAAATTTCTAGGTTTCCGCTTTTTAACCTCAGTTTTCAATATGTGCCAGAGGTTTTCGATAGGGTTCAGGTCGGGACTCTGGCTAGGCCATTCCAAAACATTAATTTGATTATCCTCAAACCATTTCTTGACTATTTTGGCAGTATGTTTTGGATCATAATCCTGTTGAAGGACCCAGTTTGGTCCTAAATGGAGCTTCGCCGCATCCTGTCTAATGTTTTTCTGGAGTATCTCCAAATATTGCTCCTTCTACATGGTTCCATCTATCTTGATCAAACTACCTGGACCACTAGCCGAAAAGGAGCCCCAAAACATTAGGCTACCACCACCATGTTTCACCGTGGGTATGGTGTTCTTTGGGTTGTAAGCTTCTCCTTTCTTCCTCCAAACGTAAGAAGCATCCATATGGCCAAACAATTCAATTTTTGTTTCGTCAGTCCACAAAATACTTGAGAAAACGGACTCTGGAGAATTCACATGGGTCCTAGCAAACTTTAGACGTGCTGCAAAGTGTTTTCCGGAGTGCAGTGGAGTCCTTCGTGGTCTTCTTCCTTTCAGACCATTTTCATGCAGAGTCCTTTGCAATGTTTGCCTTGATATTTTTATGCCAAAAGACTCCAGATTTTCTAAAATGTCCTTAGTAGTGGTGGTTGGATTTGCATTAACACTTCTTACAATGTTCCTGGTGGCTCTAGCAGACAGTTTCCTTTTCCTTCCTCTACAAATCAAGTTGTTTGTTGTGTGGTGGCTCTGGAATTTTTTGATGATGCTCTGTACTGTTGCTGTAGGGACCTCAAATTTCTTGGAAATTGACTTGTAACGTAAACCATCCTTATGTGAATTCACAATTTTAGTCCTAAGATCATTACTAAGCTCTTTTTTCTTCCCAATTCTAATAATTTTTATCCTTTTATTGGTTTTCAGTTGATATCATTTTAATTTCTGAAAAATGCAAAAAACGAAATGAAATTAATCAAAGGTTGTATAAAAGCATTCAAAATAAGAATCAAACAGGAAACAAACAGTCAGAAACTCGATTAATACTGAAAAAATAAGAGGGTATGATTATTTTTGAACATTGCAGATTTTATAAATAGCTGTATATTTCTTTTATTACAAGTATCCCGAGATTTTAAAATGACGAAAATGATCAGAAGAGGTTTATTAAGAATATGTATCAATATGGACGTAAACAATAAATTCTTACAAAGTTACACCTAATAAACTCAATTTTCAAGGGGGGGGTATGAATAATATCGGGCACAAGTGTATATAAAAACAAGTTCCTGATAAACCGCCCCCTTAAGTAAGACACTTTATCAGATGTCCATTACTAGCGATTACAACGATATTGTTCTATTGATTACTGTACACGCAATAATTCTTATCCCCGAGTGGCCTCCGGCCCTTGATAAGTGGTGACTTCCATGTAAAATATGTACACAGATATAGTCATCCACATACAGTATTGTTTCGCTGTTGCTAGACAAGCAACTACCTCAAGCCAGGATCGAAACCCGACCGCCCAAAAGACAGGCGGAGCTTCTAACCGTTGCACTATTCGGCTGCTGCTATGCGGGCAGTGAATTAACAATGGTTTGACATTGGCCAAATAACTAAGCTCAATTTGTTTACACAAAGAGCATCGCTTAATATATATATATATATATATATATATGCATATATATACATATATGCATATATATATATATTTACTAAAATATATAGTAAAATATATATAGAAATATATATATATACATATATATATATATATATATATATATATATATATATATATATATATATATATAGATATATATGTATATATATGTATATATGTATACATATATATATATGTATGTATATATGTATATATGTATATATGTGTGTCAGGTCATGTCATATGCTACTGGTACCATGTAACCCAGTACTACCTGCCTCATGGTCGGGTCACCGGCGACTAAACTGGTTCCCCCACCAGATTTGTTTTGTGAGGAGGGCGGCTAGTCTCCCTAAAGGATTAAAAACAAGACCTTCCAAAGGGCGAATGAACTCTTTTTCTGGGTCAACGGCCAACTAGCATCGTGTATATTTGTGTGTGTGTGTGTGTGTGTGTGTGTGTGTGTGTGTGTGTGTGTGTGTGTGTGTGTGTATGTATTGAGCAGGAGAGGGCACCTTTCTAGGAGAAGCAAATCTCTGATTTAAAAAACCATAAAGCGAGAGACCAGTACCCGGATTAAGCTGGTCTGCAGTTTAATTTGTTTCTGGCTATCTTGCTCTCGCTTGTTGCTGGATCTCAACATTTTGAACCGAGAGAGAGACTTAGCTGTCGTACAAAGTTAAGACTCTGTAACATCATCTTTGTATAGATACTCACTCAGGCATTTGGGCTCGTGGATTTCAAATGTCTGAGGGAGTAGCACTCGTCTGACAAGACGTTGAAATCATCATATATATGTATATATATGTATATATGAATTTGTATATATATATATGTATATAATGAAAATAATGGAAATAGTATTCCGACAAAATAGAGAAAATAAAAAGGAACAAACCGTATTATGTGTTCACCAACGTTTCGTCTTTATTTCAAGACTTCCTCTGGACGAATGAGATTAAGAAACCAAAAAATATACCAGTACAAAATATTTGAAAAATGTTTCACGTGCACAGTGTGACGCAGTTCTATTTCAGAGAAACGGAAAATTAATGTTGGAAATTCAAAAAGGAGGGGGGGGCTGGCGCTGTTAAAGAGAAGGAAATTTTAGTGACGTCATATAGTCGTTAATTTAATTTTAAAACTATGAACGCAAGTTTATATTCTTATTGGGAAAAAGATATATCTGTTGAAATTTAAATATAAGTTTGTAACAGAAATGAAATGAGTGTTTTTTTTTATGTAATTTATTGATTGAGATTATGTGTTGATTATTACAGGGGGTGTTTGAATGGTGTGCGAAAGTTAACCTGTGTCCACAGTTAAATAATGTTTTTTTAATAACAGTTTACTTATTAATGGCGCTATGTTATAGAAACCTCAACGCTGTTTAATAGTGCTTGAAATTGCGATAAGTAGTTAAATTTATTTAAAATAAACCGCGCCGGAGACTTCTTGAATCTGCGCTTATCGCAATTTCAAGCACTATTAAACAACGTGGAGGTTTCTATAACATAGCGCCATTAATAAGTAAACTGTTATTAAAAGAACATTACTTTAGCTTCTTAAATTAGCTTAAACCTAATAATTCCGATTAAGCGGAAGCTGCTATTTTTTTTTTTTTAATTATTTGCGAATAACATTTCCGTGTTGTTTTTAAGTTACTTATTGCTTTTAATTTGGACCTAGATATGAAATCTTGGAATTATGATTGAAATCTTGAAATCTACAAAATCAAATATGTCGCCATAACATAACGTCTCCTCATTGGCTTTGAATAAAATTGTGCGTTTTTTTTTTTTTTTTTTTTTTTTTTTTTTATAGCGGAAGTCTGCCTATATACACACTGTTCTTCAGATGCTGCACTTCTATTTCTTGTTCTCTTTCGGTGGAGGAGAAATCCTTCACGACTGAGACAATTTTTATTTTTGTACCTTTTCTCCACGTTAAAAAACGACCCTGGTGTCTAACTCTGTCCCGTGGGGAGGCATAGTAAATAGGTACACACTAGCTGCCACACACTCATACACGCACGCACGCACACGCACGTACACGCACGTACACACGCACGAACGCGCGCACACACAAACAACATACACACGCACGCACACACTCGCAGGCACAGATTCTCGCACGCACACGCACACACACGCAAAACAAACACACACACACACACACTTAGTTAAAAGTCAGAAATAGACAGTTCTAAGGCTTCAAAATCACACAGAAGAAGACTTTTAAGGTCTTTAATCTGTCAATTTATTTAGAATAAAAAAGAATTTGTGGCTTACAAGCAAAACTGTAGCATTCAAGCTGGTGACGTTACCACCGCACCAACGTGACACGCATATAAACTAATTAAAAATAAACCAAGATAAATGTAGAAAATGTAAAACGATTTTTTAAAATTCTGACCCATTTTTGACCCCTAAAATTTATTTTCACCGATTTAAGACCCAAAAAGGAGGGTCCGTAAAAATCCAACCATTTATGAGGCCCCTAGGATCGCTCTATGACTTTTAGTTTCGGAGGAGATAGAGTTTGAAATATGAAGGCAGACAGACAGACAGACATATAGTCTTTTATTAATTATCATATATATATATATATATCATATATATATATATATATCTATATATATATATATATATCTATATATATATATATATATATATATATATATATATATATATAAAGAGAGGGGGGAGACTTTTTTTTAAATATATATATTTATGTACATAACAATACGGTTTAGTAATCTCAACACCTCTTCCAAAGATTGGTCATCTAAAATTAAACTGTTTAGAGCGGTATAAAGTTCAATGTTCACTGATAATGAAAAACGGTGTCACTTAAAAAATAAACACAGCCAACGCGAAATGAAAAAGTTAACAATAAGTAAAAATGAACACGTACAAGAAGTCTTCAGATTAAAAAAATACATTTTTAACAATGTGTTCACCCCGAAAACATCATATCCTCTCCCCCCATCCTTAAGCATAAGAGTTTATATTTTTTATATAGGAATTGCTCTAGACAACGCATGAAGCCACTTGATGTAAGGTGCTAACACTGCTACTTCAAGGTCAAAAACTCGTCTGATACGTATTAGATTAAGAGATATCGGGCAAGTAAATCAATTTTACCCGTTTGTCAGAAACATTGCTCATGGAATGTGAGGCTTAAAGGACAAAATAAGGAAAGCGAAAAAAAAAAACCCAAGGTTCCCGTTTTTGTGTTTTTTTTTTTTACATGGGTGTCACCCTTTTGTCCAAGGCTTGAAGGCCACTCGAGGATAAGCGTTACTGAGTGTACGGTACTTACTGAGGCAACAACGGATTGATAGGTAGTGGAAAATGGGTAGATGTGGATTATTTATGCAGGGGGCTCCACATGAACTTGTTTACATTGGTCTTGAAGACGACCATATTGTAGTTAGCTAGAAAGCAGATCAGCGGAACAGAGTTTCGCAGGCGGACAATTCTACCTTCTATTTTCCTTATATTAATACGGGAAAAGATGGGCAGCAAGTTGGTTCTTCACATTATATTTAAATTCCTGTGTGCTGAGAGTTCGTGAAAACAGGGAACAGGAAAGGAATCTCAGAGGCAGGTATTACGAGAAAAGAAGGTATTAATAGAATATGTTCTGATGAACTCATACAATTTGTGCCCCCTCTAACTCGATAAACAGCAAAATCCCCTTTATTTTTGAGGTCCCTAGATATCGGAAATTTTATACTATAGCAGTTTCTCCCCTTGAACTACTAGACTGAAATTCTCTCCTAGCTATCTGCTTCCCTGAGTATTCTCACCTGCATAAGTACAAGTGTGATGTAAACCGAGTATGTTCTGATGAACTCATATCACTTGTGCCCCTTCTAACTCAACAAGCAGCAAAATCCCACTGCTTCACATTTTAAGTCCCTAAATGCCGGAATGTCGTCTACAATAATAGTTTATTTCCTTGGACAAATAGACTTTTAAACAGACATCTCGCTGCTCAACTCCCCACAGTCCCCTGTTAGACATGATCTCAAATAGTAGCCCTTTACATTCCAAGTAGTAATAAACTTAGCTTGAGGGTGAAAACGAGCTTTTAAAAAAAAAAAACGTGTAAGCAATCTAGCGATCTCTAAAGTGAATGTGTCAGATATTCGTATGGCAATTTCGAAAGATGTGCCAATAGATGATTATTATGATCGTTGTAATATTTATAAAAAAATAGAATGTTACCATAGCGAAATAAATATTTACAGATAAATTATTTATGTTGAGATGTTTTAATAGAAAAGAATGTTATAAACAATAATTTAAAAATAGGTTGACCTCTAGAGTCTAGCGTCGTCTTACGAACAGGTCATAAAATCTCCTCGGTATGGCTAACCCACATGGTCTTTTACGGGGGAATGGCGCATCTTCTCCAAGTAATGATACCTCAAGTAATAACCTGAAGCTGGATACTCCACCAAACTAGATGAATTCTTGTTCTGTAATCTGATAAGACCAAGAGAGCACAAGAAAGAAACGCTATAACATATTTAAATGGCCAATTGAGGAGAGGAAAATTTATGTTCTCAACTTCTTTACTAATTTAGTGTTTGAGATGCAGGGGTGAACTTTAATGGGATATTCGAATATCCATGTCTCATATCGAGATCAAGTGCTACACTCTCACCCTCCCCTTTGATTTCTATGAATTTCGACTGAAGTAAAATGGAACAAAATATATATATGCATAATCACGTTGACACATCGGTTCCCGTTAGATCACCGAAGTTAAGCAACATTCAATCTGGTCAGTACTAAATGGATGACCATTTGCTAATAATAGCTGTCGTATGTGCTGTTAATTCTAGAGAGGTTTGAGCCCCATCAAGGTATTCTGTCTCAATACACGCTGCATCAAATAATGCAGAGCTCCCACGTTTTTTTTCGAATTCCTCGTCACCAATATCCTTACCTTGTAGGTCGGGAACAATCAAGACATACACAGTGGTGCAATTAACAAAAAGTGTATTTGCAAAATTGTTACAGTAAGATTCGGAGTATAATGTGTTACATTTAACGGTAAGGCTGGGTATAACGTGTTAAATGTAACTGTATTTGTAGTCTCTGGGTAAGTCCATTATTCCATAATAGGCATATCAGTTTACCCCATAATATCACGAACATAGCTTCTCATCGCAGAATTCTGATGCATTGTCTGCGATATCGTTTTGGGTGGCCCCTTTCCTGAAAATCTTAGTTTAAGTAAGAGCATTACTATGGCCTTTCTGTTTTTCGGTCACCGTGAAAACAAGTCTGGCATAATCTCTATCTATCTATCTATCTATCTATCTATCTATCTATCTATTCTGTTCTGTTCTGTTCTGTTCTATTATATTATATAAATAGAGCTTTGTATGAGTTCGTTTCCTATGGACTCGAAAACGACCGGGCCGATTTTTATGAAATTTAACAAGAAGATACATTATGTGCCTGGCAGTGTTCTTAGAAAGGTTTTGTATTGGAATGTTTTCAATAAGTATCCATAAGCAAGCATCGAAAGAATCTGATAAAAGAAGGAGCCAAAGTTAACACCTTGCACAGACTAACATCACAAGTGCGTTTAAGAAGTTTTATCACCATACAAGCCGAAAGACCCGACTTATAAAATTAACAGTAGGTTCTTTGATATGACAGTGGCGCGTTCGAAATGAATGTTTCTGTTTAAAGCACTATTGAACTATAACACTTGACTTTTTTTTTCATTTTAAACTTAAATTCAAGCTATTACCACCACACAACTAGTGAGGCCAAGCACATAAAAGCAACATATTTTTGTTGAATATTGCCAGAATTCTTTCTAGAACGACGTCGGGTGCGTATAGGAGGGACCACAAGAAGGTTGCCAACATCCTAAGTGAAAGTTATTTTTGTGTAACGAACTGGATTCGAACGTGGAACATAGTTATTGTTAAAAAAACTATTTTATCAAAAAACAAAACAAAAAAAAATCAACAAAAAACAAATTTATTAAAAACAAATAAAAAATAAAACACTTCTAGAGTATGTTGTGTAAAACGTCAAATTACTAAAATTTAGAAGGAACCGAAAATACTGAGTTTCAGTTGTAGGTAAAGACGAGATTGATTTTTATTTTTGCTAATTTATATAGATATGAATATGTTTTGTTCATTAATCATGTTCTTTTTTTGCCAAGGGGGTCACCACTTATCAAGATCTGAAGGCCACTCGAGGACAAGGGTAAATAGGTGTACGGTAGTCATCAGGTCAACAGTGTAGTGCTCGTTAGTAGTGGGAATGTGGTATAATTCGATTATTTAAGTGAACAACTCAGCATGAACTTGTTTACATTGAACTTGAAGACGACAATATTGTAGTCAGCTGGAAAGCAAGTCAACAGAACAGAGTTCCATAGGCGAGCAGTTCTAGAAAGAAGCTTACTTAATAGAATACACGTTTAGATTTAGGCACAGATAGAGAGTGAGGTGGGGGAATTGTTGATAGTGGTTGTAGCTAGACGAGTGCTTTTTGGTGTAGTCATATGTGTCCCTCTCGAAAACAGGCATCGCCAACAATGTTTGCCGTGGTTTTCTATTCATGCTCTCTTCGTTCTGTCCGTGTTGTCGTCTCTCATATTGACGACTGCCGAGGGGAGGGGGTGAGCATTAGTTTACAAGTACGAAGAACGTGCCAAAAGTAATACCTCCTATTTTTTAAATTCCATTAGAAATGGCATTGTTATGATGCTTGAAGTTATGCATACATGACTTGAATATTTCATCTCGGCGTTGCAGATATTGACGTAGTGAGGCTCTAAGAAAGCAACCCCTGTGATGGATTTGCCTCAGAAGAAGAGATGCTTCATTGACCTCCTACATGCAGGAAAAATTGAACCGATCAACATTAACTGGCACGTGTTGAACGTTGGCGAAGCCGATGCAGTTGATTTCAGCAGAGTTAGGAGATTTCAGAATGGCTACATAGATGTGAGTGAGAAAATGCGTTCCGGACTCTTACAAAAAAGCTTGCAAAAGTGTATTAAGAATGGTGGTGTCTATGTAGAAAAATAAATTCTTGAGCACAAAAGGTTTCTTGTTTTAATGGCAATATCCCATCTTCGTAGTTCTTTAACGTTGTAGTTTTTTAGTTAAAAAAATAAGAGGACTTACTTTTGAAACGACCCTCGTAAAAAATAAACGTTTTTTATTATTACATTTTTTTATTACATTTTCACCCCAAACAAGGCAAATTGCCACTTTGGTGTAGGGGGCTACTATCAGGGGAAACAACTACTGGGGTACTATGTAGGGATTTGGGCAGCAAGGTGTCGGTTCACGTTACACTTGAACTTCTGCACGTCAGTACTGTTGGGGAAGCAGGGACCTGGAATGGAATTCCAGAGTCTTGCGGTTCTGGGGAAGAAACTATTGGAGTAAAAAGATCTTTTACATCTAGGGATCTCTACAGTGTGGGGGTGGGATCTAGTAGCCTGTCGGGTTTGTCGAGGGTGCTCGCGTCGTGGGGGCACAAGTGATTGCAGTTCGTCAGAGCATTCACCACTAAAATACTTGTAGAAAAGGAAGAGGGATGCAACATTTCGTCGATGGGACAGAGGCTGAAGCTTAGATGCCAGTTCAGGGCCTATCAGGTTTGCGACTCTCTTTTGAACCTTGTCAAGGAGCGAGAGACTAGTAGCAGATGCACCAGCCCAGATGTGGCAGCAATACTCCATACATGGGCGAATGGTGGCCTTATAGAGGTACAGGATACTTTCGGGTGTTAGTAGTTTTCTAGCACGGTAGAGAGAGCCTACCTTTCTTGCAGCGGCCCTGGCAATGCCTTCAATGTAATTGTTCCAACTCATGTTTCCTGTGAACGTTAGGCCAAGGAGTTTGAAAGATGGACTCTCAGATAAAGAGTTGTTGGCCATTGCTATGGGTGGTAGAGAGGGTTTCTTGTAATTATTGAATGAAACTAGTTTAGTCTTGGCAGCATTGAACGCGACCAACCACTTTTGTCCCCATTCCACTACAGATTGGAGGTCTTCCTCTAGTGTTTCTGCCATTTCTTTAGAAATGTGTTCATTCGTCTTCCTGTCGTGTCTGCCATAGAGTGTAGTGTCATCAGCATATATACCCATCTCAGAGGCAATGTTGTCGGGGAGGTCATTTATGAATATCAGGAACAATAGAGGTCCAAGGATAGAACCCTGGGGCACTCCCGCATTTATATCATATTGTTTAGATGTGCGACCGTCGAGGACTACCTGGATTTTTCTCTTATCTAAGAAGGATTTAATTATGTTAAGTATTCTACCAGTGATACCGTATGATCTGATTTTACTGAGGAGACCCTCATGCCATACCCTGTCAAAAGCCTTAGATATATCTAGAGCTACCGCTCTGCCTTCCCCCGCTTTGTCCAGTGAATGGTATATACGTTCAGAGATCACAGTGAGGATGTCTGCTGTGGAACGGGCTTGTCTAAATCCATATTGTTTGTCAGTCAGTAGTTTAGCATCTGTAAGATGATGGACTAGAGCATGGTTAATTATGGTCTCAAATATTTTGGCAAAAAGTGGGAGGAGGCTAATGGGGCGATAATTTGATGGGTCTGTCCTTTCGCCAGAATTCTTGAATACTGGTACAACAGAAGCAGTTTTCCAACAGCCCGGAAAGCAAGCTTCATTAAGACATTTGTTGTAGAGTTTGGAGAGAACTGGAGCTACTTCGGCTGAGCACTTTTCTAATAGCACAGCTGGGATGAGGTCGGGTCCACATGCTTTTGAGGTGTCAAGGGTTTTTATGATAGCATGCACCTGAGCAGGGGTGGTTTTTAGATCGTCTAGTGTGGCGTCTGTCCGCATAGGAAAGTCAGGTAGGGGGTGGTTGGAAGGGTCCAGTGTGGAGTTTGAGGCAAACCGACTGGCAAGCATGTTAGCCTTGTCGGTTGCTGAGGAGACAACCTCGTGATTGTTGGTTAGTGGGGGAATGGGGGGGAAGTGGGGGAATTGTTGATTGTCGTCTAGTGTGGCGTCTGTCCGCATAGGAAAGTCAGGTAGGTGGTGGTTTGAAGGGTCCAGTGTGGAGTTTGAGGCAAACCGACTGGCAAGCATGTTAGCCTTGTCGGTTGCTGAGGAGACAACCTCGTGATCTGTGTGTGTGTGTGTGTGTATATGTGTGTGTGTGTGTGTGTGTGTGTGTGTGTGTGTGTGTGTGTGTGCGCGTGTCTGTTTGTGTGATACCATCGTGTTCACATCTTAATTTTCTGTCGAGGATTCTTTGTCGTCAGTGGATAAGTTCATCTTTCCATCCCGTAAAACTCTTCCCGAATAACTCCGACTCGCAATTATCACAAACTGAAAACTGCACAATATTAACTACGACCCCTATTTATATTTTTTACTTAAAATCGGAAATCCAATGTCCGGCATTTTGCCTTAGAGTTACCGATAAAGATAATTTAACTCTCCTTGTAGGTCATACCTTAGCTGACCCATCTTTAGCATTTCCCACCGCCTTTGTCTACCATAGTATAACATTTCTAACCATTGTCATTCTTTTTCATGAATCACTTTCTAACACTCTGTGAGGACGTCGATTATATCATAAATTGGTACTTGTACAGTTTAGTCAAGACATTAAAAAATGAAAATATCGAAAAAAGTTTAAATTGTATGTATTCGTTATAGAACGAAGTTCTCCGAAAACAAAATTCACTTAATTTCATCAAGTAGTTTTTTTGTTGTTTTTTTTTACAGCGGAAAAACACGTTTTTATGAGAGCGCATTGAAGGCGGCCATTTTGGATTTAAAAAAATGTTTGAATTTTAGAAATGACAAAGGGAGATAACTCCAGTTAAAGCGCTGACACCCCTCCCCATCTTTAATACTAAAAATCAAACATTTTGCTCGGTATCATAACAAATTGTTTTTTCGCTGTAAAAAAAAACTACTTGATGAAATTAAGTGATTTTTTTTTCAGAGAACTTCGTTCCATACCGGATACGTAGAATTTAAACTTTTTTTTCGATATTTTCATTTTTTAATGTCTTGACTAAACGGTACAAGTACTCATAAATTTAATACTTGTGAAATTGTGATTTGTTTCATTCGAAGCAACCATTTTAAAAAAAAATTTTTCTCATTCGGTCCTTATAATCTTAACATTATCAATTAGCAGGTTATATATATATATATATGTATATATATATATATATATATATATATATATATATATACACACACACACACACACACACACACACACACACACACACAGGTGTCCCCCCAAAATCTGACGGATTTTAAATTTGATTAACTTCCCTAGAATGAAGTTATGCTTGCCAATTTTCATATTAGGTAGATGAGCTGCTCCCTGATCTTTTGAGATATATTAACATATCATAGTCAACTTATTCTAATTTTAATTTACACAACTAGGGTATTTTTTTTTTCACAAGGTCTAATTTTAGTTATGAAAAATGATGTTACTCAAATGTCCACCATTTTCATTTTCACACTCTTGTGCTCTTTGCAGGGAATTGTCCAGCACGTCACTTAATGTTTCAGGGCTTTTGGCCCTAATTTCCTCCTCTAGATTGTTTTTAAAGGCATTTATTGTGGCTGGTTTCTTTGCGTATACCCGCTCTTTAAGGTAACTCCAAAGGAAGAAATCTGCACATTTGAGATCTGGCGAGCGGGGTGGCCAATTTATCTCGCAGCCACGAGAAATTATTCGGTTGCCGAATATGTCCTGGAGCAGATTTAATGTTTCTCGTGCCGTATGCGCCGTTGCACCGTCCTGCTGGAAGCACATTGATCGATAGACACCAATTTGAATTGATCTCCTTCTTACTGATGTGAATGGATCCTCGGCCACACTCTCTGCCAATCTCTGACGATTCTCATCACTTCTTGCCGTACGGGGTCTACCAGATTTAGGGAAGTCACATACAGACCCTTGCTCATAAAATCGAACCACCATAGCTTTTATTGCATTGGGAGTAGGGGAATTTCTTGTGTTGAAGTTTCGTCGAAATTCTCTTTGAGTTTCTGATATTGACTCATTCAACCGAAAATACGACTCTATGATAAATATCCGCTCCTCGGTAGTGTAACGACTCATGATGACCTTGGAAGGGTTACTCTAGATGATCTGAAAAAATAAAAGAAAAATATAAAAAATTAAGAAAGCTATGCATTTTTTAACCATCAGCTTCTTTTGGGATACTGTTATTTAAAAAGTTTGACTCATGTCCAGGTAACCTGCATCTAAAATTTCAAGTGTTTAGACCCAAAATTGGCAGAGGAGTTCCGTAGAATCTGCAAATGTCAACACTTTAAATTTGACCCCGTAGGAGCTAAAATTTCGCCCAAAAAATTATTAAAAAACTTGCTGCATGTCTGAATACCCTTTATGTAAAATTTCAAATGTTTAGATTGGCTGAATAGTTTACTAGAGATCGCAAAGGTAAAATCTTTTGATAGTTGCCCCCTTGGTAGCTCAATTTTCGGCCAAAAACATATTAAAAAGCTTGCCATATGTCTGAATACACTTTATATAATATTTCAAATGTTTAGACCAAAAATTGGCTGAGTAATTTGGTAGAGACAGCAGAAGTCAATTTTTTAAAACCTGGACCCAAATTTTGTCCATTTATTGTTTTGGGCTGAAATCAAACTAAAAAAATTGAATCTACATCTAACATTTCAAGTAACCTACATCTAAAATTTTAAGTGTTTAGACCAAAAATTGGCGGAGGAGTTTGGTAGAGTTTTCAAAGGTCAACTCTTTGATCTTTTCACCCTTGACAGCCGAACTTCTGACCGAAAACCAATTTAAAAGATTCTCACAAGTCTCAATAATCCTTGTGTCAAATCTCGAGTCTCTAGACTGAAAATTGACAGAGTAGTTTGCTAGGAAAATGTACACAGATAGACACACACACAGAGACAATTTCACTTTTATAGATGGATTCAAGCCAGAATCCATGCCACTCATGATCAAATTATTTTTTTTTTAGAAAAGGGAGCTGAGGAAGACTGCGCATCAATGTTTCCTGTATTTACTCGTGGCAAAAGCTGGTACGAAGTCTGTGTTGGAGGCGTAAATTAGCGCACAGATGCACTGTGGCCCCTTATAAAAAAACTGGTTAGTCCCATCGATATTCCTCAATAATGAGGCCCCGATCGATGATGCCTCCGTTTAGTCTCAAGAAACAATGGATATCCTCTCCAAGAGTAACTGCACAAATAATTGTGAGGTAAAGATTGGACGACTGGAAACAAATGCCGAGATAATTTGAGAGCACATACAGCACCTGGTATTCCCAAATGGTTACTTATTTTAGTACTGACCAGGTTCAACGTTGCTTAACTTCGGTGATCTAACAGAAACTGGTGTGTCAACGTGATTATGCCGTATAAGGGAGCCCCAGGCAGTTAAATATCAACTAACTTTCTTCCAAATCCTAACATTCCCAAATGGTTACCCATCTAATACTGACAAGACTCACGTTGCTTAACTTGAGCTCTGTACGCTGCTGCTAAACATCATTCATTCGTTTCGTGTGAATGAAATAATTATTGTTGGCATTTGTTTCCACGGTATCTTTCTAGTTATATGGTCCTATCGTTTCCCGGGGAGAGTGACTTGGTTGAGCGACGTCCGGAGAACGCAAAAAGCTCCCCGGGGGAATAAATGATATCCCAACGATAAAGAGATGGTTTCATGATGATGTGGCGATGGGTCAGTTATTAGGGTCTGATTAATGTCTCCAAGCCCTTCGTTCTGTCAGGAACTCAGTGAAGCAATTTATTTTTTTTCCACCAGGCCCCTGGTCGGCTGGTATACTTCTTCAAATACAAGGTAGCGTAATCATCCTCGCCCTCCATCGAGGAAGAGAGAAAAAATAGACAGAGAAACTGCATCCTCCTAGTATAACAGTTTACCACTATAGATAGCTCCTCTTATTATTTCACTCACTGGATTTACGTTCTCTTCAGCAACCAGTATAATGTATTTTAACCAAGCCGGAGTTTACGTGACTTCATCACGCCGACCTATACATATTTCAATTTATTACAATGAGCCCGAGTTACGTGAGTTCATCTCAATTTTGATGATCACGCCATTTATTATATCAATTTATTCTTGTAGTAGAAAAAAAAACACATTTAAAAAACATCTACTACTACTGGGTGTATTGCTCTCTTTGGTAACCAGTTTAGTAAGTCGGTGTTACGTGACCTCACCTCAGGCAAGACGGTCACGCCGACCTATATTGATTCTGTTAGAGCAAGGAATCTGCCGCTGAGCGACCAATAGAAACCATCCACCACGAAATATTTTTTAATTAAGTTTTTTTTTTCTAATTACAATAATATTATTCAATGATTAATTAAATTTATCCTCCGTGAATTGGAATACTCAAATAGGGGAGAAAAAAAAAACAAAAAACTTTCACCCAAAACGATTAAGAATTCTGGATATACATAAGATAATTAAAATTTCATTCCAAAATTTAAAAATTATTTAAAGCATTTAGTCCATCGCTAAAATCAATATTTTTCTTCACAAAGGACCATAAAAAATTTCGAATTGAAGTTAGTTAACTTCTTTCCAAAGTAATTCATTTATTATTAAAAACAATCTTCTTAAAAGATCATTCTTTCTAGAAAGAAACCGGTTAATTACGGGAGGGGGCACGTAAAGGTTAAAAACATACCTAAGTGTAAGTTTTTCTTTGAGATGAACTAGTTTTGAATAGTTCGTGTCGTCAAGAACATAGCCACGGTCATCTTCCGGCGCTGTATCTAGAAGGGAACTCTCTCCCGTTTGCCTGTTTCCCACCTGACTACAACTTAGATGTCTTCAAGTCCAACATAAACAAATTCCTGACGAACCGCCCCCTTAAATAAGACATTTCATCAAATCTCCAATATAAACGACTGTACACGCAATAACCCTTATCCCGGAGTGGCTCCTGATCTTGATAAGTGGTGACTACCATGTAAAAAAAAAAAAAAAAGAAAAAAAGGGACACTTTGAAAGAATTGCCAAAAACCCAACATCGTCATCTCTTCTGATCGGGATATACATATGATTGGGGATAGCTTGTTGATTTTAATATTTAATATTCCCTTGGCACTTGCTCTATTCGGATAAAGTCTGTTCAACCAGGTTTTTTTTTTTTTTTTTTTTTTTTTTTTTTCTCCCAACAACCTGAGAGGAGTAACCTCCTAAAACTTGCCAGAACTGATAACACACCTTGATAGATAAAAGACAGACAAAGTGGTGGGACTGATTGCCGAAGACGTATCCTCAACTGGTATGCTCGATATCAGAAAGAAAGCAACGGTTGTTTTGCCGGCACTTGCTATTCACAGCCTTGTTTTCAACCGCATAGTGTCACACATAGCTAACATAGTGGCGCTGGTGCATACTTGCATTTTCTTTGCGTAAAAGTGCAAACTCATAAGATAGTCTAAGATTTCATGGTAATTATATTTGCATGCACGAGCTCAAAGGTAATATGGCTTATCTTCAAGGGGTACGCGCCACGCAGCTCACCCCCTCTTCTGTAGAAATGAGAGTGTGGGAGAAACGGGGAGGGGGCGAGATAAACTGAAACTCTTATAAAGTGGTAGACGAAGGCAGAGGGAAAATGAAAGGTAGAAGAAGACAGGTTAAGCCTCGTCAGTGTCTTTTTTTTTTCTTTTTGACTCACGACAATCTGGCCGAGGGAAACTTAACTAAACAAGTATATAGCCGAAGAAGCACCTAACACATATGGAGCTAAAATGTTTGTTTAAAATAAAATCCGTACTAAATATAAAGCTCGCCTTGTTATAAAGTATTCGTACAAGTCAATGAATAGTTTCACAAGATTAATGAACACACATTTTTCCAATATATATATATATATATATATATATATATATATATATATATATATATATATATATATATATATATATATATATATATGTATATATATATGTATATATATATATATAAATATATATATATATATATATATATATATATAGTGGAAATGGTAATTAATAAAAACTGAAGAAAGTGCTCAATACTGTTGTAGAGCAAATAGAGAAAGTAGAGAAAGATACGGTAATAAAGCAAGTAGAGAAATATACGGTAATAAACAATAAAACGTATATATATATATATATATATATATATATATATATATATATATATATATATATATATATATATATATATATTAGTGGGAGACAACCAAAGCTGGCCTGCAGGTGCTACATATAAAAATGTAAGCGAATTTGTGCATTTTTTATTGGTTTGAAAATATAGGTTCTTTTTCATTGTCAAAAAAATGTAACCATAGAATAGTATTATAATCTTCAAAAAGCCCGTAAAGTTTTCATGTAGTTTTTCCCCATACAACCAAAGATATGAGCATTTCAATATTAAATTTTGCTACCAGAATATATATATATATATATATATATATATATATATATATATATATATATTCCGCAGCCGAACCCCCGTCGCAGCCCACAAGAGCAAAGAAAGCCAACCAACCGGAAGTCCAAGACTCGAGTTTCGCTCTCAGTTAGACACATCCGAGCTCAGGATTTGAAACAAAAGTTTCTTGCATGCTAGGCGAGCACTATGCTAACTGAGCAAGCACGTCACACACACAAGAATGTCAATTAATTTACACAGATCAAGCAACCTGCAGCATACATCCGACAGTGCAAAGAACCTGCATCATATCCAACCAGCTTGAACCTAAGCTAACGTCTCACAAGTAGGAATTTTATATACTGGAAATTCTGAGCTCGGATGTGTCTTACTGATAAGTCCAAATGAGAGCGAAACTCGAGTCTTTGACTTCCGATTTGTTGGCTTTCTTGGCTCTTATGGGCTGCGACGGGGGTTCAGCTATGGAAAATAATTATATTTTCTCTCATACTTTCTGAATATATATCTATAATATAAAGCTGAACGCGCGCGTGTGTGTGTGTGTGTGTGTGTGTGTGTGTGTGTGTGTGTGTGTGTGTGTGTGTGTGTGTGCGTGCGTATCTGGTCACGAATAGCCTCCTATATGGTTGACTAGTTTAAAAAACTGATTAGATTTAATGATAGAAGGCGTATCGAGGACCAGGAATAGGTATGGTTGATCTGGCAGAACGGTGGTTCATAAATATTGTGGGGTCCGCGTTCGCGCCTGACCCCCAAAATATGAAAATAAAAAATGAAAAACAAAAATGTTTACAAGGGTTTTTGATATAGATGTACATAAGAATACTTTGATAAGTATGTTTTAACTTAAATAGGGATGGTATAATAAAATTGTGAGGTCTGCGTTCGCGCCTGTACTCAAAGAAAATATGGCACAAACTTTAACAAAAACTTTTCATATCTATTTACGTAAGTATACTTTGATAATTATGTTTCAGTTTGAAGAAATATGGTATAAGATTATTGGGTGTTCGTTCGCGCCTGACCTCCATAGAATGTAAATATGTCACAAAGTTTAACAAGGTTTTTTAAAAGGGGTGAGGGTCTACAATAACACCTTAACTTTAATCTTAATTCACGTTAGCTTTTATTTATGTTAAGTTTGCAGGTTGGAACAAGTAACGTAGAAAGCAATACAAATGATGACTCAACAAACAAAGGTAGATCAAATAAGAAGTGTATTAGGAAAAAGTATATTTACAGGATATTTACATAATGGTGTCAAATAAGAGAGTCTTTGCTGGAGAAACATATCTGCTCTCGGCGGCCTTCGGTGGCTTCTGGTGAACACACACTCAGACTAACTGAGTCTTCCTATCTATGTGTAATTACTATCCACATATGCAAATGAATGTGTGCCACCACAACAATTTATTTGTTTTTTTAGTTAAATCATATTGTGTCGAATAAATTCACCTCAGAAATTCACGTTCTTATTAAAGTGAAAGCAAAAAAAAAAAAAAAAGTCGGAACTTTAGACAATTCTCGACACAAATTTTGCATAACTCTGCTTTTCCTTCTCCACTTGCACGAGACACTCTTTCGAAAATAAATAAATAGATAAATAATAAAAAATAAGAACGTTACTTGTCATCGTGTCAAAAAAAACAAAATCCTGCTCGCGTGATTACATGTCTTTTTTAAAAACATTTTCATAACCTTTGTATTTTTATTTATGCATCTGTTTAAGCTTTTTTGTCAGTATACTAGAAGGAATTCAGTTTATTACAACCCTTTCTGCGTGCTCTTTACATTACAATAGTAAAACCCTGAATCCGACGGCGCAATGCTACACCGTTCAATACTGTAAAACTGAAACGAAGCTGTTCTGCTTGAAAAGGGCACCCTTTTCTTCTTATTCATATTTATATTGATTCTTTGCTTAAAAAACTAAAGTAATTACGTGTTTACTTTTTTAATATCCCATTTTGCTGTTTCGGATTATTTTACTAATGTAAATACAGCTTCATTATTTTTCAAAACTGTTTTTTTTTCTTTGTTTTTCGATATTTCGTCGATATTATTTAATAAGAGTGTTTAGCAGAAAAGCCAACAAACGACTACCCGAAAAAATAATTATATAAGAAATAAATGTTACCATAGTCAATAAAAGTTCACTTCATGTTTTTTTGTTGTTTTCAAATAGTCTTTTATGCTCTTTACGTGAAATAATTTCAGCGAACTTAAATTAAAACGAAACTGGAGGCGGTAACTACTTAAATGAATTTTTATATAAACTACACATGCCATAATCGAATATTCCTCAAGAACAAAATAACGGAAAACATTAAAATATGTTTATAAATATTCATTACGTTGACGGAATTCTCTTAAATTGTTAACACAGAATGCTCAGGTGGCCCTCCCTAAAATTGAAAACGGGGCTCCCCATTTCAAAGTCGCTGCCATTTGGATTTTTTTATAACCGGTTTGTGAATTAAAAAAAATTTTTTTTACAAACAATTTAAGAGTACAAACCAATGAACTTTTCTACCATAAAAGTAACTTTTATTGACTATGGTAACATTTATTTCTTGTATATTTATATTATTATATGTATAACATTTTCACTTTTAAGGAAACATCATTTTCTTGGTCACTCTTGGCTACGAATGGAAACAAAGTTGATATAAAAATATATTTTCGCGAAAATTATATTTACTTTCATCATATTTTGCTTAGGGTAAAATTTTTGAGTATCAAAACCTATCTCTTTACAACCCCCTCCTTTTCATAAACTATCATACTTTCATCAATCACAGTTCATTTTCTGTAGGCTGTTTTTGAACCCAGTCAACGACGGGTACTTCTGCTAGAATATATATATATATATATATATATATATATATATATATATAACTATATATAACTATATATATATAACTATATATATAACTATATATATAACTATATATATAGCTATATATATAACTATCTATATATATAACTATATATATAACTATATATATATCTATATATATATAACTATATATATATAACTGTATATATAACTATCTATATATAACTATATATATAACTATATATATAACTATATAACTATATATATAACTATATAACTATATATATAACTATGTATATAACTATATATATAACTATATATATAACTATATATATATAACTATATATATATATATATATATATATATATATATATATATATAATGCAAATTAAAATAACTTTCTTGGATTTACATTTTTGGATTTTACCGCCATTGGATACTTTACCCTTCACCATACTATCCATTAACGTGAGAGAACTTGAATGCCTACTATACATCGAGTGTCTAAGGTCTGTACAGCGGTTTGTCAGAACAACCTGGCATGAGGATACTTTTTTTCCATAGAAGTAAATCCCGACCAAATATTGAAAATCACATAGTATTTGGTGCCCAAATAAGATCTCCTCATTATGGCTAACCCTAATTAGCTTTTACAAGGAATTGTGCACCTTCTCCAAGTGATGTTATCTCAAGTAATAGCACGAAGCTGGATACTCCACCAGACTAGATAAATTCTTGTCCTGGAATCCAGTAAGATCAAGAGACCAAAATAAAAGTCATACTACAACGTATGAAAATGGTTAATTGGGGAGAGGAAAATTATGCTCTGAACTTCTTTACTAACTCAGTGTTTGAGAGATAAAGAACTTAAATGGAACATTCGAATATCTATGTATCTTATATAGAGTTCAAGTGTTAGCCCCAGGTTGTGGGTCCCTTGATTTCTGAGAACTTCGACTTGAGTAAAATAAAACAAAAAAGTGAAATCACTTTTTTCTTCACCCTATTTCCTCTGCTTCACTTTTTGTTATCAGGTAAGATCTTTGACTTACTTGTAGTTTCACCAAATACCTTTGCAAGCAAAATCCGATCCTGCATTTTGCTAAATCCTACCCTCTGATGAGAAGGAAAGTATTTTTGTAAACTCCGCGGATTAAGGACTATCCATTTATTTAGTGTTTCCTTTTCAAATTAAATATGTTTTTAACTTTTTTTTTAAAAGTGTTTTAAACATGTTTTTGAATTACTTGGTCTTATATATATATATATATATATATATATATATATATATATATATATATATATATATGAAATTTAAAATGGTGGCTGAGAGACCATCCCTCTTGAGAAAGCCTTCACAAGACAGGCGAAATGTCCAGCCTCTAGGTCTCTCTGCCGCCATTTTCAATATCATATCGTCGGATTTTATTCATTTTAATACTCATATATATATATATATATATATATATATATATATATATATATATATATATATATATATATATATATATATATATATGATTGCTACTTTTAAGTTAAGTGTTGTACGGATGTGTGCACAAGGTGACTTTTTAAACCAACTTTTGTCCTACATAGAAGTACACATGAAACTTTTCTTTGTGTCAGTTCACTTTTAGATTTGCAGATTAGACCACAAATATGACAACTCCGCGTTGTGGGATGTGCTGTAAAAACCTTCTTATAAGACTGTCGTTCCTGTCTTTGATCGTGGTATTTCAGATGAATGACAAAACCAGTTTTTGGCAAAAGGTATCTGACACATACAGTGCACTTCAGTTCATGTTGTAATTTCTCTGAGGTGACTTCTATGCAAAAAAAAAAAAAAAAAAAAAAAATTTAAACATACTGAATTGTCAAAGTCTACGACAATTTAAAATGTCTGTAAAAAAACTTCTTGAAAGTTATTGAAGGCACCTCGTATACATCGAAAAAGCTAAACAGAATATTTCGGTTTCCATTCCCGTAGAGAATCGCTAGACTAAAAATTCACTGAAGTCGTTTTACGTTACGTTTTTTTTTTTTTTTTTTACATGCATGCTGTGTTTAGGTTAGCTAGTTAATCAATCACATATATTATTATTCCCATCTATGGGGTTTTGCTTTCATCGGTCATTGGCCCGGCTTCACACAGACAAGTCTTGGCTGACTTCTATTTCTTGTTCTATAATTGTATTTTTATGTATGTAAAATGAAGGTAGATATTAAAGGCGTAAAGTTTTTTTTGCCTAACCCTAACCCTAACCCTAACCCACTGTAAGGGTGCCTGCAAGTGGAGCTTTTGTTGCAAGAGTTGCGCAATCTCCAACCACACCTCTCCTGAGTCGGCGTTGTAAAATACCAGTGGCAAGTGAAGGTTTAGAAAGCGTTACCAGGGATTCAATGTTGCATCCATGCTTCAGATGCATGTCCATGACAAGTGTTGACTACTTAATGCGTCAAACCGTCAATATCTGCAACATAAATATGAAATTACCAGGTCATGAATTTACAAGTTGGCATGATAACTGAAAACAAAGCCGCGATTGAGCTTATAGAATAAACAAAAGTCACGGGGAGCAAAGTCTGAAGTATAGGGAGGGTGAGGAACTGTTTGATGCTCATGGCAACGTCTTTATTTCTAATGTTCTCTGAGCACTTTTAGGACAAACTTAGTGCAAACTTCTATCTTCACTTCCTCACGGATACTTGTGCGTATAGTTCTCACACCTGTTTTTTTTAAATATTAAATCATAAAAGTGGGTCAGTCATCTCATGTACATTAAAAGGCTGGAAACTTATTGAAGGGTTTATGCTTTCATCAGCCATTGGCCGGGCTTCACTCAAACAAGTTTTGGCTGACTTCTATTTCCTATTTATTTTATATTATTCCACAAAAAAAGAAACCCCATAAAATATTTAAAAAAAATATATATACGATAAAATAAACTGCAAAAACTATATTTAATGGACGATAGATGTTCATGACCGTCTGGAACGCGTGTCTCAAACGATAGTTGTCCCAAATATAATGCATTTTAATTTTTAACTAAAAAATTTAAAAGCGACGTAAACAGGAGTGATACCATTAAAACGGGCCACCTTTTGTGCCCCAGAATTTATTTTCAACCGTCTCGATCATTCTCACTGAAGCGTTACCAGGGATTCAATGTTGCATCTCTGCTTCTGATGCATGTCCATGACAGGTGTTGGTTACTTAATGCTAGAAACCGTCAATATCTGTAACATAAATATGAAATTTCCGAGTCATGAATGTGCAAGTTTCTCTACATTGGCATGATAATGTTTCGATCCGTAGTTATAAAGAACTAAGATCTCATCAGGCGATAAATCTGTCTCTACATTTAAGTGTTCTGGTTGTCTTCTTTTTTTTTTCATTATACATAAATTCGACCGTGGCAGTATAGATATCAAACCAGAGGTGCATTTAAATCACATTTATTTTATTTTATATTAATATAACAATAATAAATATTATATTATTAGCTGTACCCGGCCACACGTTGCTGTGGCTCAGTTTGTTTAAATAGAAATACAACAAAAAAATGTACTGTAACTTTACTGAACACACACACACACACACACACACACACACACACACACACACACACATATATATATATAAATTTATCTCACTGAAAGTCGCATTCTGTGATGTTTATATACATTTATTATTTGGTTTGCAATTGATTAAACAGACAAATATTGTTTTTTAAACACACGCACACAAACACACGCATGCACGGACTATAATAAGAACCATTAACAACGTATTTTCTTTTTATGTTCTCGTCATTTATGGATACAAAATATTTGGAGAGTTGTTAATTTTTGTAGCAAACGCTCAGCGAATTGGGAATTGCAACACACACATAAAGCAAAAAGGGGAGTCAAAAAAGTTGAATAAATTGGTGCCGCGTGAATTGAACGGTAATAAAAAAAATGTTCGTTTTGAGGTGTCTTCTGCGCTCCTTCTGCTCAACAAAAACGATCCATTTCTCGAACGGATTGTGCCGTGTGATGAAAAGACAACCGGCGACGTTCGACACTTCCCAAAGCCGAAATTGCACCAAAAAAAGGTTAGGATGACTATTTGGTAGACTGTAGCCGATCTCATCCATCACGACTTCTTAAATCCGGACGGAAAACTTACGACGGAGAAGTACTATCGACACATTGACAAGATGCGCCAGAAGCTCCAACGTATGTGCTCGAGATTGGTCAACATGAATGGACCAATTTTCCTCCATGACAACGCTTGTATTGTATATATATTGTGTGTCTATATATATATATATATATATATATATATATATATATATATATATATATAGTGTATATATATGTATATATATATAGTGTATATATATAGTGCATGTATATATATATAGTGTATATATATAGTGTATATATATATAGTGTATATATAATGTATATATATAGTGTGTATATATATAGTGTATATATAGTGTATACATATAGTGTATATATAGTGTATATATATAGTGTGTATATATATATATATATATATATACATATATATATATGCAATATTTATTTCAACACTATATATATACATTTTCAAATGCGTACCAGTGGTTTCATTGCGTTGAATTAACCATAAGAGGTTGGAAAGAGTCAGCGCAAATTCATCAGCGACTTTGAAAAGGTGAAACAATTCAAAGCAAATAAACAGAGAAAAAAAAACGTTAAAAGGGCGTTTTAACTCATCTAAACTATCTTAACTTTCCAACCTTTAGTGGTTGATTCAAAGCAATGAAACCACTGGTACGCCTTTGATATATGTATAGTGTTGAAATAAATATTGTATCTTCAGCTCTCACATCCGCGATCGAGCAATTTATGGACCTTTTTCATCGCTTAATGACACGCGGTATGTTTCAGTCTTCGTTCGAAAAAAATGCTGTAAACTTCAGGTTTACTGTCTGATCTGTTTTGTGACAATCGTTTGCACGGACTAACTTTTTCTCTGGTCTCAAAAAGTGTGGATGGTTTTACACAAAGACTTCAGTTTGTTCTCCTGTAGGAGAGGTTTCCTCGAACTACTTTCGTTTTTCGTCCTGGATATTACCTTAAACTATATCTATATATATATACGGTGAGGTCCCAGCTTGCGGGCTTTGGGGAGTGTGGGCCACCCTTTAATTGTCACTGCTCCCAGGTCCACTCTGAGCCGGAGTGGTAGTACATTTCAGGGTCCCAACTATGGGTTAAATAGAAACCGACTTGAAAACAACAAATATATTCTATTAAGAAAACGTTTCTTCAAAATCTGAAAAGGGTTGATATGCCGTAAAACAAAAACAACCAACCAAACTTTCGTTTTTCCTCGCTCAAATGCCTTTATTCAAAATTCGTAGCAGCGGGCCGATATCGGTGAACTTTTTTCCTACGGAAACGGCCATGAAAAAATGTTAAAACTGATATAAAATTATTGAACAATAAAAAAAAGTTAAATTAAAACAAAATAATTTTTCTTATTTTGAATTATTTAATCAAGTATAATTTCATTTTTTTTTACGTGATTACAAAATTTACAAACGTTATTCTAGCAAATTACTTAAGAATTCGAATTAATTATTTTTACTGTAAAATAATAATTATTAGTTACTTAATAAATTTTAAAATCTATTTTTTTTTTTTTTTGCATAGTATTTTCAGTTTTTACAATAATTAAAAAAAAATTAAATTCTTAGTTACCGTAATTTGTTAGAAAAACTTTTTTAATTTAATAATCAAGTAAAAAATGGAATTACATAATTCGAAAAAAGAAAAAAATCATTTTTGCTTCAATTAAATTCAGTTTGAAATATGTTAAACATTAAAAAACAAAACAAACATTGTTAATGACCGTTTTGTTAGAAAAAAAAGTCCACTGATATAGGCCCGCTGCTACGAATTAGGAATGAGGGCATGTGAGCGAAGAAAGGCGAAATTAATTCAGGGAGACGTCTCTTTCAGGAGACGGTATTTACATATATAGATCAATATAATGAGAATAATGGAAACAGTATTCCGACAAAATAGAGAAATAAAAAGGAACAAACCGAGTTATGTGTTCAGCAACGTTTCGTCTTTATTTCATCCAGAGGAAGTCTATATTTTCATAATGTACTATATATATATATATATATATATATATATATATATATATATATATATATATATATATATATATATATATAAAGCTGAACGTCTGTTTGTGTGTCTGGTCACGAATAGGCTCCGATATGGTTGACTATTATAGAAAACTGATCACATATAATGATAGATGTATCGAGACAGGAATGGGTATGTTTGCTCTGGCATAATGATGATTCATTAAAATTGTGGAGCCTGCTTACGCGCCTGGTCCACAAAGTATGGAAATAAAAATTAAAAAATTAAAAAAAAAAAAAGGTTTACAAGGGTTTTTGATATAGATGTACATAATAATACTTTGATAAACATGTTTTAACTTAAATAGGGATGGTATAATAAAATTGTTGGGTCTGTGTTCGCGCCTGACCTCCATAGAATGGAAATAGGCACAAACTTAAATAAAGATTTTAATATCTATCTGCGTAAATATACTTTGATAATTATTTTTCAGTTTGAAAAAATATGGTATAATAAAATTATGGGGTGTTCGTTCGCGCCTGACCTCCATAGAATGGAAATATGCCACAAAGTTTAACAAGGTTTTTTTAATATAGATCCACATATTGTGATAAGTGTTTCAGTGTAAACAGGTATGGTATAATAAATTATGGGGTTTATCTATTTTATTTTTACTTTCATCATATTTTGCTTTGGTTTTGATACCCCCAAATTCGAAGCTATCTCTTTACAACCCTTGCTTTTAATAACCTATCATACTTTCATAAATCAGAGTCCATTTTCTGTAGGCTGTATTTGAACCCAGTCAACGAAGGGTACTTTTGCTAGTATATATATATTTGCATTACTTACTCACTATATATATATATATATATATATATATATATATATATATATATATATATATATATATATATATATGTCTGTGTGTCTGTGTACATTACCCTACGCAATAACTCTGTCAATTTTAAGCCTACAGATTCGAAATTTCATATACAGTGTACTGAGATTTGGGAAAATCGATGTGATTTGTTTTCGGACAAAAATTTGGCGATTAAGGGGTTAAAGTTCAACGATTTGACCTTTGAGAACTCTCATAAACTCCTCCTACAAGTTTGGGTCCAAACACGTGAAATTTTAGATATAGATTCCTTGGACATGGATCTAACTTTATAACTTTATTTGAGCCCTAAACAATACATTTTAAGGGGCCATAATAGGAGTCAAAGTTTAAAAAATTGACCATTTTTTTTTTTGCTCACCATACACCTCAAAACACCCGGGCAACGCCGATCACTCATGCTAGTTTTTATATATATATATATATATATATATATATATATATATATATATATATATATATATATATATATATATGTTTTCATTACTTAGTATATATATATATATATAGTAATAAGTTATTTATATATATATATATATATATATATATATATATATATATATATATATATGAGAGACAGATATAGATAGATAGATTGAGAGAGAGAGAGAGAGAGAGAGAGAGAGAGAGCGAGAGAGAGAGAGAATACGAACGAAAGGCGTAATAAGCAAAAATACTACTTGTGAATATTTGGAGTATCTATTCAGGAACGAGTACATACTAAAATATCTTGTGTTTCACAGCATTCTTCTTTTCTAACCCCCCCCCCCCCCCGCTCCGTCTCTTTTTCTTTCTCTCTGCGTAACGGCGCACACAGACCCACACCCCCCGTCATAGCCCACAACGCATCCCGTTGACATTAAGTATTTTACAAGTCCAACAAGTAATTATACCTAAGTGAGCAACGATTGGCTGTCAATGACCTGCCCACAGACCTGTTTCATTTATTTATTTTATTTTTATGTTTTTCAAAAGACAACGAAGCAGTATTTTTTAAAAGTGTCACACTATCCGTGTTTACCAACTGAGCTGTATACCGTTATTCTCATATGTCCAATGTACTATACGCAGATCCGACAATATCAACACTCGAATAGAGTGAAGCTACATACACTGCGTGAACCTGAGTCTGGTGATTTCGCTAGCACTCTGGAGGCCTCCGTAATTGTATATTTTTGCTACATTACTTTAAATGTTGCATAAAAAAAAAGATTAAAAAAACAAACAAACAAAATAAAACTTTGGTGCTTCTATATCATAATAACGGGAAAATAAAATTAAATTTCAAGTAAAACAAATGCTACTTACGTAATTGTCAAGTAACAAATAATAACATATCCAAAAATTACGGAAAACGACGAGGTAGAAAAATAATTATTCGGGAAAAACTCTTCCGACAAGGGTAAAATGATTCGATAAGATTACATGCTGAGTCAGACATATTGGGTCACATGACGTAAGCAAAAAGGGGAGGAAACTCAGTTGATAGCAGCAAAAATTTATTCGGAAAACAAAATTAAACATGACATACATAATTTGTGAATTAAAAAAAACAACGTTTTAACTGTTTGATTTGTTAATTATTTTCAATAAAAAGAAGTAAATTTGAATTAAAGAAATTAAAAACTTTATTACTTCCCCTGTCAACTCCCCAATTCAGATCGGTAAATTTTGAAACCAAATCGCTAGATTTTGCAAATGTCTTTTTTTCATGAATAATTGTTTTATCTACCTTATCGTTTTCTGCAATTGTTGGATATGCTGCTATTTGCGACATCACAATTACGTAGGTACCATTTGTTTTGCTTTGAATGCAATTTTTTTTTTTGTTATTATAATGTAGAAGCACCAACACTTTTTAAAAAAACATCTTTCACTTCAAATAAAGTATATTACCATTGTAACAAAGCGTGGACGAGCGTATTGCCGCTGTATGCAAATGACCGAGCTGGGTGCGAGATAACGTCACGGCAAAGAAAACGGAAACATATTATAAAAAGAACGTGTGTGCAGAGCGATGAACACGTTCAAGAGGACAGAGGTTAGAAGAGAAGACCACCTTAAAAGGACATAGGATCATGTTAAAGAGGCGGAAAAGAACAAAATCAGTCGAATTATTATTTCTCTTCTGTTCCTTACGACGTACTCTGCATACAACGTGTGGGTCCCGAGGGTGGAGTTGTCACGACTACGTTACACTACTAAAGCATAAGTAACTACTGTGACAGAATTCAGATTTTTTTTTGGGGGGGGGGTCTGCCTTGGGATGTTTTTACATAGCATTTAAATTCTCACATGTTTGTACTGACGGAGAAACAGGGGGCAGGAAGGGACTTCCACAGCCTAACGTTCCGAGAATAGTTATATGGAGGCGTTATTTGTTTGCTTCCCCACAAGGAAAAGAAAGAGTTCGACACTAGGTCGGTTTTTAATATGATGGAAAATCTAATACCCTAAAAGGGTATTTTATCTTATCTATCGGAATCGGGAATAGGAAAAATCGGAGCTTTTTGGGGTATCAGAATCGGGAAAATTTGAGTCTATTTTCCGATGCCAAAACCAATTCCTTTAATTATCTATTTTATTTTGTTTTTATAAAACGTCTTCCGTTGCTTGTAATAATAATAAAATAATAAATATTTATTGATTTTAAACTTCCAGTAAGACTAAAATCTCTAGATCACACCCTTCCAAGTGTGTTTTTACGTTTAAGAAAATATGTGCACATTTAAATGATGCAGTTTTACAATGATCGGGACAAGATAACAACTGTATAGGTAAATCGATAGAACTTTGGTAGAGTCTGTCCTTGTTTACGGTGCTGCAACCTGGACACTCACCGAAAGATTGGAAAGAAAACTAGACTGCACATACATCCGTATGCTAAGAACAATATTAAATATATCTTGGCAAAATCATCCCACGAAGCAGCAACTTTATGGCAACCTACCTGCCATATCTAATACCATCAGAGAAAGACGCCTACGATTTGCTGGTCATTGTCTGATGAGCAAGCATGAATTGGTGAGTGATGTATTGCTATGGACTCCACGACACGGACACGCAAGCAAAGGACGACCTAGATCCACGTACATCCAACAAATAGCACACGACGCCAGCTGCGAACCTGTAGATCTGAGGCAACTGATGGAAGACAGGAAACTCTGGAGAGGAAAAGTCACATTGGTTCGGGCAAGGAGCCCGTCATGATGATGATGATGATGATGATGATGATGATGATGATGATGATGATGATGATTAGAGCTTTATAGAGAACCGGAATCGGTAATTGTATCGGAATCGGGAAAAATATTAGAATTGTCCCATCACTACTTAGGAAATGAATTTTAAAAAAATGCTCCAGTCAGAAAGGACCTCCCTCATTTACTGACGGAGGACAGACAAAAATGAAGAATAGTATCAGAACAGATACTACACTTTGCAATATATATTGGCATAAAATATACAAACATTACATAATGAACAAATTAGGTACCAGCTCAATCAAAATTGTGGTGGGAATAGGTGTCGTTAGTCATCCTTGGTCACAAAACTTAAAATATTCTATATTCCTCTTAATTAGAACCACCCCAGTCACCACAGTACCACATTCACTCCAGAGCATGCCCTACCTAAATTAAACTCAAATTTGAAAAAGTTTTATTGAATCATAAACATATACACAGATTTCATTTCATTAACCCTCACCTCGAGTGGCCTTGATAAGTGGTGACCTCCATGTAAAAAAATAATTCATTGACAAGAGAGTTTGGAATAGACAATAACAAAACAAAACAAAAAATGGTATAAATATTATTTAATTGGAATTCATTATTGAGATGAGTTTTATTTATTAATTTATTTATTGCGGACTAAGAAACATAGTCTGTAATTAAATAAATAAAAAAAAATGGTTAGTAAGACCCGTTCAACCTCATCTAAATAATAGATTGCCCACTGCTTTCTGGTTCGTCGAAAATAAGCAGGTCAATCTCTAAGTGGGAGTGGGAACTAAGTATATGAGAAAGAAAGAAGACGGGGAGCTGAAGAGTGGATGGAGAGTGGATGCACTCCTTCCTAGATGAGCACAAATGGAGGAGAAAGGCCAGGGATGAAAAGAAATAAAAATAGGGAGTGGGCATCTTGGGGGTTTTCTATTGCCAAGAAGGGGGAAACTCATCCATTCAACTAGCTAAGAGGCTAAAAACTTAAAACCTTTCCCGAAGGACTAATTTCTTACAGATTTCCTTTGAGTTACTCCTAACCAAACCGAAATGCTCTTCTTTTCTTTAAACCATCCTACTTTTTAATTTTAAAGCTTGCATTCTTTTTTTTCTTTTTTTTTTTTTACTCCAAACAAGGCATCACTTGAACATACAATGCCACTAATGGGATCACATCTGCAGGGACACTATATAGAGATTTGAGCAGTGAGATGTCTGTTCGCTTTACATTTGCACTTTTGCATGTTAGTACAGTCAGGAAAGCAGGAAACAAGAAGCCAGTTCCAAAGTCTCACCGTTTAGGTGAAAACCTAATAAAGTAGAAAGTTTCTCCAACAGAGAAGAGGTGGGATTTTGCTGCTTGACGAATTAGTCCTGAGTATAGGATACAAGTTCTATGAATCTGCCAGATAGCAGTTAATTAAAGTACGAGGATCTTTTTAAACGTAAAGCCTCCTAGTTTTTAACTAAAAAAAAGTTGAAGAGCTGCGAAGACGAATGTGGTACCATTAAAACGAGCGACCTTTTTGTGCGTCAGAATTTTTTTTTTTCCCCCACAGAGTCACCACCATTCTCAATGCACTTTTTCCAGGAAATCAATGACGCATATCTTCTGATGCACATCACTGGCAGGAACTGCTTTCTTAGAGTCTCACATCGTAAATATCTACAACAGAGAGAGGAAACTTTTAAGTCATAAATGCATTTGACCAGTCATCATCACAATACCCTCTGATTCTTTCGATGCAGAATAAAAATAGGAGGCATTAGTTTTGAAGGGCCCTCGAACTTGTAAAACGAGGGGTTGAAGCTTGGTTGACAGAACGTGACCTATTAGATTGAAGACTTATTTAGGGTCTTTGTCTAAGAAGGATAGACTATTGGCAGATGCTACCGTCCAGATGTCGTTACAATCATCTGGTGACGACTTTGTAGATATAAATGGTACTGGCAAGTCTAAGTAGTTTTCTAGCACAGTAAAGAGAGCCCACCTTCAGTGCAGAAACTTTGGTAATATCTAATATTTATTTCGTTTCATTCAGGTTGCCTGTGGATGTTAACCCGAAGCATTTTCGAGTAGAATGCTATTAGCTATTGCAATTGGTGGTTGAAACAGATTCTTCTAATTGTTAAGGGAAAGCAGCTTAGCCTTAGTAGCACCAAATGTTACAATTTATTTACGTCATCATTCAACTACAAACTGGAGCTTATTCCCTAAGGTTTCAATTATCGCCTCTGATGTATTTACATCCGTTTATTCGTCATGTCCTTGTTTGTTATATGCGTTCTTTTAATTCTTATGTTTGGGATCGTTATATATTGGGGACTCTACGCCGGTGGGTCGAGATTAAGTTAACTGGTATGAATTTTGAGAGTGTTTCATAGGCAGCAAACGGAGATAGTCCCATTGCACCCAAACAGTGAGGCCATAGGCGTGAAAGGTGAGCAAGTCAAACCACGCTAGAAGCACGTGTCGAATAATTAGATAGAAATTACAACACATGTTCGATATCAAGTTTAGAAGCATTTTAAGGCGAGGAAGCGGCCACACTTGGCATGCCCAATATTATAGAGATCTAGGTTAATTTACTCGAGACTGCCTGTGTGTCGACCATTTTAAAGTTATTGAGTTGGTGCAAAAAATAATGTCGTTTTCTGACATGAAGTTGGACGTAAAACAATACATTATTTTTGTACAAATCTAATAATTAAAAAAAAAATTAAGTAAGAAGGAACTTATTTAGCCTATCTTTTCCAAGGAATATATTTTTAGTCTCTCCCCTTATGAATGAATATCTCTTTTCAATAAAACCTTTAAAATCGACAACCATAAGGAATCTCTTTAATAAAACCTTTGTAACAGCAACAAGTCTCCATTGTGCCATGCATGAGTTTTACTCGTCTTTAGTTAACAGAAGAGTGAGAGAGAGAGAGAGAGAGAGGGGGAGGCAATCAATAGTAATAGAGCGTACATGGGTGCGGGTGAGAAAATCAACAACATGAACATGTGGACACGAGAGCGAGAAAGTGCTGCCTGTTGAGGAGACAGTGACTTTTAAAAAGCACATATGCGTACTAAAGGACTTTGGAAATATAACAAAGTGCGTTGTTTTGGTGGAAACACGAATAAAAGAATATTTTCGCATTGCAAAAAAAAAAAAAAAAAAAAAAATGCCGAGTCGCATTTTTTATTTATTTCCTTTTTCATTGTTTTTTTTTTTCGTTTGCGACGGTACCAGACAAGATGTGGGTCCAAGAGGTGTGAACTATAACGATACAGTTAAATGATAACAGCCATGTTACACAACAGCTAAATGTTACAGTGTGAGAAACTAATCAGGCGAAAGACGGACAAAACTTGGGCATATCTAGAAATACAATTTCAAACTTAGGTGTAACGAGATGACACTAATGCTATTTTGAAAGTGTGACAAGCTTCAAGTTATAAACGTGTAAGTTATAAACGTGTAAGTTATAAACGTGTATGTTATAAACGTGTATGTTATAAACGTGTAAGTTATAAACGTGTAAGTTATAAACGTGTAAGTTATAAACGTGTATGTTATAAACGTGTATGTTATAAATGTGTAAGTTTGCGTTCAGGCCAAGTGTTCCTCACCATTTTATTTAATAAGTTATTAATAAGTTCAATTTACGATAAAGGAAGAAATACCATTTTACATCGCCGCAAATCATTTATTCGTTTGCATATTTTGATATAAAACATAAATTTATTTTCCAGGGCATTCATCGTTAAACCCAAATATCAGCTGACGTGATATTGTAAACAAACACAGACGGAATTCGATGAACTACATTATCATGAGTATTTATGTATTTATTTATTTATTTTTGCGAATTAGTCCACCGGGCAAATTATTCCTAGTAATATATAATATTTGATAGATGACTCATACTATAATAATTCATACGCAATCTGCACAAATTAAAATATGTTTAAGCGTATTGTACCCCTGGGCATCGCTGAGCGTATAGCTAGTATGAAAATAAAAACAATCCCATTTGGTCAAGACCTTTGACACTTTAAAAATTTTTACTTGGGAGTCACAACTTATTAAGGCCCGAAGGCTACTTGAGGATGAAAGTTAATGAATGTAAAACGGTAGTCTAGTAATCGGTAAACATACAAATTAGGTAGAAGAACTTTTATAAAGTTGGATTTGAAGGCTACCATGTTGTATTCGACCAGGAAGCAAGCCAACGGAACAGTGTTTCACAGACGGGCAATTCTTGGAAAGATGATAGTTTCTAGTAGACATTCAAGTTCTCTCCAGTAGGCATTCATATTTTCTCTTTTTTTTTCTTTTAATTTTCTTCTTCATTTTTTGTTTCATTGGGATGGGGCATTCTACCGGATGCCGGGCAATCACCCACAATTTCAATCTATACAACCGAGAGACCGTACACTTTTGAATGTCTTGTCAAACTCCTTGCTGATTTAGAAACCAAGCCACAGATATTACAACAATACTTGTGTGGTCTGGGTGGCAGCACATCCTCATAAAATTGTCAGTATTGTCTAATATTGTCTGATTTCACCTGGTTCACCAAACAGTCTTTAGATAAGAGAAATCTGCCACAGACTGTGCATTTTAGTTCGTGTTGAAAGTCGGCATAAACTGTTGATTCGTCTGGCTTTCTGACAACACGTATAAATGCCGTATGTTTAACATGCTTTTCCTAAAACTTTTTGCATCCTTTTTAGTTTTGTTTTTGGTCTCTCCTTTTCCGCTTCGTTTTTTTACTCCTCTAGAACAAAGCATATTAAATAATGAGATAATAAGAACTTGTTATAATTGTTATATATTTGGGATCCTACGCCGATAGGTAGAGATTATGTTAACTAGTGTGAATTTCGAGAATGTCCAGACGGCCTGGCGGCGGACGGAAATACAGGGTGGTCAAAAAGTCAGGTAACATCGCAATCTCCTCTTCAATAAATAACTTTAAAGACGCTATTGTATCAGGCTTCTTGCCATAAACG
>NC_136512.1:9939414-9976914 GCF_053919585.1 Euprymna scolopes | reverse complement strand
GGAAGCGTATATAACGAGCATATATATGTGTGTTTTGTATATATATATATATATATATATATATATATATATATATATATATATATATATACATGTATATACGGGTATATATATACATGCGTTGTCTACAATGAGGCTCTATTAATTTATGTCTTAAATGGATGATGTTCTGATGAACTACACGCACTTGTACTCCCTCGACGAAAATACCCTCGACAAGCCCGACAAGCAGCGAAGTCTCACCCTACACACTAGAGATACCTAGATGTAGGAAGGCCTTGTACCCTAATAGCTTCTTCCCCCAAACTGCTAGACTTTGGAATACTCTTCCGGTTTTCTGCTTCCCCAACTGTACTGAGACTGTTCAAATGTAATGTGAACAGACATCTTGCTGCTAAACTCCCTCCATAGTACTCCTGCAACTTAGGTCCCTGATCCTACATCAAAGGGGTAATGTGCCTTGTTTGGGGTGAAAATGTAATGAAGTTCTAATATGTGATTCGTCTAGTGTATCTCTATTGTGTGTTGATATGTGTGTATACATATATTGACAGCTTCTAGACGGTTTTATTTGGAACACCAGCAAAAACGTACCTCATATCTTCCTTCAATGCGTCCTGAAATTAAAGGTGATTCTCTCAGAAAGTTGAAACGCTCAGACGGAATTATATTTTGATAAACTTATTTATTCCTTGCTAGGTTCTTTTTCAGGGTTGACACGCTTTATATAAAACTATGTTTTGCTAAGTCACCACCCTTCTGACTCCCATATTCAGGTTCTTGAGTGGATAGCCATGTTTAGTTTCAGACCAGTTTCTGATGGTTAGTTGTTCTATACAAATCCTGGAGATGACTGGTTCTCAGTGGACAGTTGTTTTGTTCAGGTTCCTGGCTCTATAATTTTGTAGCCACAGATCAAAAGATTCTTCCCGTGTTGACTCGAAGAAAACATATGCAAGGTTGCTAAAGAAAGGTTGAATTTTTAGGTTGTTTTTGTTTTACGGCATATCAACCCTTTTCTGGTTATTTAATGCCGAATCCAAAGATTTTGAAGAAAATTGTTTTAATAGAATATATTTGTTGTTTTTAAGTTGGTTTCTATTTAATCCATAGTTAGGACCCTAACAAGTACTACCACTCCGGGTCAGAGTGGACCTGGGAGCAATGGCAATTAAAGGGTGGCTCCACACTCCCCAAAGCCCGCAAGCTGGGGCCTCACCACTGGATATAGTTTAAGGTCATATCCAGGACCAGTTTAATTTTTATGGAGCAATTCTGGTTTCTGATTGGTTGGTGACAAAACGTGAATTGATTTGATTCGTCCGTTCCTAGCAGCATCGTTTATAAATAGAATCTCCAAACTGTGACGGACCATACCCCCATTATGATACGGATCATACCCCATTACAAGTCCATTGTGATGGGATGTGTCTCCTAGCGGCTTCGGCTGCAGGGAGACAGGGTAGTACAAGTCAAGGATTCGTCACTTGACACTCAGCCCAACAGGTGAGGGGCCGGGAACCAGCCCAGCACCTGTATGACTGAGGTACACCGCCTGGGTAATACCTAGGACGTCCACCCTCCCAGGCTTTGCCACCGGGCTTTCCGGTGGGACAAGTTTATTGCTTGCTGCCTGAGGCACCCCGACCGGGGAATGCCGACGGGGTTACTCGGGCAATTTTTAAAATTGCAGGAGTGCCCCTCCTTTAGGGGAGCCTGCGGGGTTCCCACTTTCTAGGCCTTGTGCCAAATATTGCCGATGTGGGCGGCAATTAAATAACTACCCCCATTATGAATGGCGGGGATGTGTCTCCTAGGGGCTCAGCTGCAGGGAGACTGGGTAGAGTACTTGTTAAGGATCCGTTCTTGACACTCAGCCCGACAGGTGCAGGGCCAGGAACTGTCCCAATACCGCTTGGGTATCACCCAGGAGGTCCACCCTCCCAAGCCTTGCCACCCGGCTTTCACGTGGGGCAAGTTTATTGCTTGCCGCCTAAGGCGCCCCGACCAGGGAATGCCGAAGGTGATGCCCGGGCAATTTTTGTTGAGGCAAGAGTGCCCCTCCTATAAAGGGGCTTGCGTATCTCCCACTTTCTTGACCTTGTGTCACACATTGTTCTGCTGGGGAGCAATCAAATATCTGATCCCATTTTGTATAAAAAATATTGCAACACAGTTAGAAAAGAATGGTGAGAAAATAAAAATAAAAAAATTAAAAAACAAAAAAACAATCGAATTAACTACTAGATACCATCATTGAGTGTCTTTGGTTTCTTTTTACAAGGGTTTCTCAGGACAAACTGACCAGTTTATACTTCTATCCCATGAGAAAACCATGATTAATTATTCAAAATGACGTCGTATTCAAAGCTCAAATAAGATCTCAGTCTGGCAATTCCACACTGGCTTTTTCAAGGAATAGTGTACCTTCTTCTGGTGATGTTACCTCTTGAGACATCATTTAACAACACTTTGATCGCCTGGCCTTTGGGTATTTTCCCCAATCCCCATTAGGGATCGCCCTGCTTGTTTTTTGTTCCCCGGAAAACAGTGTGTGTGGGGGTCTAGTCACCAAGATTAGTACAGGGGGGGAGGTCTCACTAACAACCCAGTAGGATTTATTTTTCGTTTTTGATATGAACACTTTGGATTAGTTTTTCCCCACTCCACGAACAATCTTTCTCTTAATTCAAAAACTTTTTATTTTCTAATGAAATTGAATTTTATTTTTTCACACACACACACACACACACACACACACACACACACACACACACACACACACACACACACACACACACACGCACACGCACACGCACACACACACACAAAATGCATACACAAACACACATACAACTGTTTATAAATTGTAACTATGTTTTTGACTCTTAAACGCTGGGGATTTATTAGTTAGATTAAGATCCATAGAGTGAATGAGGTATTTTGGTAAATGTTGTCAGTCAAGAGTAAGACTCCAAAGTCTACATTTATTACTTTTAATCACTTTAGTCACAAAGACCCTGAAACCTTCCCCTCCCCAATTTCTTGTGCCTAATTTTGTAGTTTAAAAATCTTTTGTTTTTTACTTAATTGTATTCTCAAAATTTTTAAAAGCAATAAAATATATAAACAAGATCAAAGTGTAGTATCTGTTCTTCAGATGCTATACTTAAATTTCTTGTTCTCTGTTAGTGGAGGAGAAATCTTTCACGACTGAGATAATTTTTATTTTTGTTCCTTTTCCCTACATTAAAAAACGACCCTGGTGTCTAACTCTGTCCCGTGGGGAGGCATTGTAAATAGGAATACTTAATACTCCACTGTAACAGAGCGTGGACGCGCGTATGGTAGCAACGACAGCAACTGCACGACAGCCAACGTATGCAAATGACCGAGCCTTTTGCGAGATGACGTTACATGAGGAAGAAAGAAAGAAAAGGATTATATATTTTTAAAAAAACGTGACCAGAAAAGGACAGAAATAGGCGTGTTACACGCGTGGACTTGTAGCGACAGGGAACGACGTATCCTAAACAGGGCCGGATGGACAAAGACATAGTACCACGTGTTCGACACAGCAGAGTCTTTTTAAGCACATTGGCGTACGTGAAGACTTTCAAACAAAAGTCAAGGTGTTATTCTGGAAGTACCTGTAAATAAATGTCTGTTGTTTCAAAAATGATAAAATTGAACCGAATTCTTGTATTGTCATTATTTCTTTGCGACCGTCTGCATACAACGTGTACGTCTCAAGTGTTGATATGTAACGACTCCGTTGCATTATCAAAACATTGTCCTGGAATCAGAAAATTAAAAAAAAAAAAAAAAAAAAAAACTACATTAAAGATAAACTTTTAACATAACTATGTGACCAATTGGGGAGATGAAAATTAATGCTATTCATTGCATTAATAACTCCATGTTTCGGAGGTGATAGACAATATCGATTGAACCCTATGTAATTTTTTTTTTTTTTTTAAATCCAGCAGAGTGCTCAATTAAAAGGAAAATCCGAAATATAAGAGCGTGTTAATATTTTGCGTGCAGAAAGTTGTTACAGGAGAGAAGTCATTGGTACCGTCGGTTTCAAGCCCGATAATTATGACCGTTTAAGATGTTCTTATCAAGCTCTCTTCAGCCAATATTCAATAATTCATTCAAAGAGACGAATATTGGCTGAAGAGAGCTTGATAAGGATATATTAAACGGTCCTCATTATCGGGCTTGAAACCGACGTTACCAATGACTTGTCTCATCTATTAACTTTCTGTACAATATATATATATATATATATATATATATATATATATATATATATATATATATATATATATACATCTCATAAAGAAATGAAGTGTTAACAAAGAGTTCCTTGATTTATGAGAATTTCCTAAATTAAAATAAGAAAAAAAAAAAAAAAAAAGAATTTGCATTGTACAAACCTATGAAACAATTATATCTTAGATTTAAACGATTGACTGCCAACGATCACCCAATAACCGGTTCATTACATGCTGTTACCCTTAAGTTTATCTAGAATTTATTTTTTCCATTTCGGGGTTAAAATTCCTACCGGATGCGTCTTAGCAATTTTTAGGGATGACATCGATCTGTTGATTTAAAGCATGGTCTTCATCAGCCTTATGATGTCCAAATTCCTAGGTTTTATTCTCTCGCCTTCCAAGAAGGGGTTAGTTTATTGCTAATTGCTTAACACCGTCTTACTGGGGAATGCTTACATTTTCTGTTTAATCGGAACCTTCATACGTTGTGTCACACTTCCAGTCTTCTGACGTTTTGTCACATTTTCAGACTTCTGACGTTGTTCAAATTTTCAATCATCTGACCTTGCGTCTAATTTTTCCCCCGCTGTAAGATGAATATTAGTCCTCGCACGAAAGAGCAGGACACAAAATGTTTTAAATAATAATAATAATAATAATAATAATAATAATAATAATAACAAAGACTTTCGCTGGCGAGGACTACTATTGACCGTAACCAGTTATACAGTCCTTTTGAAATTTTCATCTTTATGTTTCTCGTTATGTACTGAATATTTGTTAATGAAACCTATACCTATATGAAATATGTTCCTCATTACATTTTAAAGATTTTCTATTCTGAAAGAAGTTAAAAAAAAAATTCAATCTAAAAAAATTATTTTGAAGTTTTTGTTAAAAAAAAAGAAGATTTTCTCATTATTCAAACCTGTATTAAAAAGAGGGTGTTGCAAAAAATGAGTTGGTGTGTGAGGAGAAATACAAACTGAAACAGAGAGAATATATAGACCTGTAATAATACAAAGAGGGGGTTGCAAAATGAGTTGTGGTGTGTGGAGAAATACAAACTGAAATAGAGAGGAGAGTTTTAAAATATAATCTTAAAAAGATAAGATACAAGTTAGAAAAGCATTTCATCCAAGGTATGAAAATTGTTAAACAAAATGTTTTTACTATAGGCTTTTAAAATAAAGGCATAAGATTCAATTTGAAATTTATTTTAAATTGAAATAATTTTATGTATTATACATTTTGTTGCAATTTAAAAACTTTATCTTTCATCTAGCGATCAATGATATAGATATAAAATGTTCAATGATTTTTTAAAAGTGCAACAGAATGTACATTACATAAAATAAAGCCAAGGTAATTTTTTGATTCAATTTAAATTAAATTTTTATACCTTACTTTGTAAAATTTATAAAAGTGCACTTTGAAGATAAATAAATTTCAAATTGAATCTTGTACCTTTATTTTTATAGCCTATAGTAAAAACATTTTGTTTAACAATTTTCTTGCCTTGGATGAAATGCTTTTCTAATATATATATATATATATATATATATATATATATATATATATATATATATATATATATATATATATATATATATATTTCCTTTGTTGTTACATTATTCGGACTACTATTCTCATCTTGATTTATGGAATCGCAACCTTTTAGCCGTTGTACCCTCTGCCCTATTTTAGGTGCAAATTTTGAAACTCTGGAAGCATAAATTAATAGTTGAACATAAGAAGCTTAATATCAAACGCTTGACTTGTATATAATTTTGAATTGAACACAAAACTTATGAAATTTTATGCTAAACGAAAGAACCTATACATAATTTTGAATTGAACTTCTAATAGTTTTAGATAGGAATCTCATAGTCGAACTTATTCTTTGTCAAAATCTGTACAGCGATTTGAAGTAAACGCTTATAGCAACGTATTAGCGAGAAAGTTGCGTGCTCATATGAAGCCAGGATCACCGTTTTATTGGAGCCTGTATTTTTATTATTGTTTATATCACACCAGACAAAACACAGTGTTACTTTTACGTAAGCGGCTACTATTTGGGATCAAATTTACGAATAAACTACGTAGAGAGTTTAGCAGAGACGGTTGTTCACATTACATTTGAAATTCTGCATGTCAGACAGTCAGAGAGGTAGGGAGAAGGAATTCTAATGTCTAACAATTCGATGGAAGAAACTTTTCTTATTTTTTAGAAAGGAGTCGCCATTTATCAAGGCCCGGGGGCCAGTCGAGGATAAGGGTTCATGAGTATACAGTGGTCAAGAGGAACATGTAGTCATCGTTAGTAGTGGAAATTTGGTAAATTTGATTACTGAAGGGAAACGGCTCATCAAGAATTTGTTCACTTTGGACTTGAAGACAATCATATTGTAGTCAGTTAGAAAGCAGGAAAACGAAACATAGTTCCACAAGCGTGCAGTTCTAAAAAAAGATTTGTTCATGGAATCTACGCTTAGGTGTTTAAAACAGATAAAAAGCGTGGAAAATTATTGATAGTGGTTTCAGGTAGACGAGTGTTTTGCATAAAAGTCAGGACAGGGGGCCCTTAGATTGGAGCTCAAGGAGTACTTGCCAGAAAAAATAATGATAAAGCAGGGACATGCTCGCAACGTCTCTTCTGTGGGAAAGAGGTTGCAGGGAAGAGAAAAGGGCTTCCTCCACTAGGCTATAAAGTCTGTTTTGAACTCTGTCAAAGCAGAAACTGCTTCTAGCAGCTCCTTCCCAGATGTGGCAACAGTACTCCATCCTAGGACGTACTTGACTTATATACAAGGAGAGAATTGCATCAGCAGTGAGATATCTACTGCAGTGGTAGACGATCCCATCATTTTTCCAGCAGCCTTGTCAACGGATTTGATGTATGTGTTCCATATCAGATCAGGAGTAAAAGTCGAACCTAGAAGCTTATTAAAACATGGAGCCTCCCCAAGACAAGACAATTTGAGTATAAGACTTTCCAGTATCTAGGAATCTCTATAGTGTAGGGGTGTGATTTTGCTACTTGCTGGGTTAGTCGTGTGTATTTATGTCGGGGAGGTGCAAGTGGTTGGATTTCGTCGGAGCACATTTCATTAAAAATACTTGTGGAACAGGCAGAGGTATGCAACGTTTTAGCGATGGGACAGAGGTTGGTGTTTTGTTGATTGTGCGGGTCTATTAGATAGACGACTCTTTTAAAACTCTGCTTAAATGTGAGAGACTATTGATAGAGGTACCAGCCGAGACCTGACAGCAATACGCCATGCATGGACGAATGGTGGGCTTGTAAATGTACCCTCAGATCATAGTAACTTTCTAGTACGGTAGACATAGCCCACTTTCTTCGCAGCAGCATTGGCAATGCCCTCAATGTATTTATTACAATTTATGTTGTCCGTGAATATTAATCTAAACAAAGAACTTTCAGGTACTGTATAATTACCTACGATTATTAGTGATTGAGAAGGTTTCTTTGTAATTTTCTTGTAATTCTAGAAAAATGGAAATACTATAAATGAAACTATCAAAAAACACGATAAGTTTTACAAAATATATTTTTGTAAAAATAATGCGTAGTAAACAAATGAAAGCATTTTGTTTCGTTTTTTTTTAGCGGTATGTTTTTTTTTTTGTTTTTTAAAAGGTAGTCACCCCATATCAAGGCCAGGAAGCCACTCGGGGATAAGGATTATTGTGTGTACAGTACGTTAGTGTTGGAGATTTGATAAAGTGTCTTACTTAAGGAGGCGGTTCATCAGGAATTTGTTCACATTGGACTTGAAGATATCCAGGCTGTAGTCAGGTGGGAAATAGGCAACCGGAACAGAGTTCCACAGGCGTGCACTTCTAAGAAAGAAGCTTTGTTCATGGAATCTACGTTTTGATTTTGGCACAGATAAGGAGTGGGGAAAACTTTTGACGGTGGTTTCAGCTAGGCGGGTGTTTATCGTGAAAGATTGGCGAGGGGGGGGCCAGAGATTGGAGTTCAGACAAGCACCTGCCATGGTAGTAACGATAAAGCAAAGACAGGCTCGCAACGTCTCTCCTGTGGGAGATTGGTTGCAGGGAAGAGAAAAGGGCATCACCCACTAGGCCACAAAGCCTATTTTGTAATCTGTCAAGGCAGGATAGGCTGTTTTTGTAAGAAATATAACTATTTTAATGGTGTTTTCTTTCTTTTTACATTGGCGTCACCACTTATATAAGCCCGAAGGCCATTCGACGATAAGTGTTAATGAGTGCACGGTATTCACTAAGACAACAGCAGATTAATAGTTAATAGTGAAAATGGGGTTAGAATGGATTATGTAGGGGGCTGCTCGACAAGAACTTGTTTAGAGACCGCCATGTTGTAACGTTGTCCGCCGTTCCGTCTCGAAAGACAAACGATACCTCTTGTAGGGGCAGCTGCGTGCATAATTGTGAGACAAGGGTTGCGCAATCACCAACCACACCTCTCCTGAATCTGCACTGTTTGAATCCAGTGGCAAGGAAAAGTCCAAGCGTTGTAGTCAGCGGGAAAGCAGATCAGTGGAACAGAGTACCGCAGCCGGGCTGATCTAGGAAAAAAGCTTAGTCCATGGGATCCACGTTTAGGTTAAAGCACAGATAAATAAGTGAGGAACAACAATGGATAGTTGTTGTTACTAGACGAGTGGCAGGGGGGCATACATTAAAGCTCAGACGAGTACTTGTCCTGAAAATTTTCATGACAAAATGTTTTTGTCTACTTTGTTTCATATTTCTGTTTAGGTTTGAGGGCTAGGGTACTTTTAAGCTTTTCGATTTCCTGCTGGGGATTCATAAGGAAGCGGTCCTGGATATGACCTTAAACTATATCCGATGGTGAGGCCCAGCTTGTGGGCTTTGGGGAGTGTGGAGCCACCCCTTAATTGCCATTGCTCCCAGGTCCACTCTGATCTGTTAGGGTCCCAACTATGGGTTAAATAGAAACCGACTTAAAAAACAAATATACTCTATTAAAAAATTGTACTTCAAAATATTTGGCATTAAATAACCCAAAAGGGTTGATATGCCGTAAAACAAAAACAACCAACCAATCCTAAGGAAGCACTCGTTGCAAACGTCTCGCAGGTATCCCCCCCCCCAAAAAAAAAACGGTTACGGTGCGTTCCGAACCTATAACATACTCTCGCTGTGGATTCCTAACAGTTGCAATGTTGTGGTCCCCTGTTTTTCTGATCAATTTTCATTCCTGACAAAATGAAAGAACTTTTTCGGTGATTATGGCATAAATTTGCAAAACCGCTTGATTAATCTTGACGGCTTTATTATAACTAGCGGGACCTGTGGAAATTCCACAGGGGACTCATTCATATGTAATATATTGATGTTGGCATTCTGTAGATGTTCAGTGTAAATGGAGACGGTTGTTGCTTTTTTGTTGTTAAAAATATTTTTCTAAGCTAGAACGAACGCCCGGTAAATCCCGGTTGTAAAGTACGCTCAAATATGATATTTTAATTCTTACAGATTTCGTATATATTATTATAGACTTAATGTTCTATCGATTTTTATATGTTATAAAATTGTAATTTCAAAAATACAAAACTATAAACATATGAATTGGGTTCATTAGCTTGAATCGAAACCGAAATAAAAACTTATGATATATATATATATATATATATATATATATATATATATATATATATATATATATATACTAGCAAAAGTACCCGGCGTTGACCGGGTGCAAAAACAGCCTACAAAAAATGGACTCTGATTTATGAAAGTATGATAGGTTATGAAAAGGAAGGGTTGTAAATTTGGGTTTAATTTGGGGGTATCAAAACCAAAGCAAAATATGATGAAAGTCAAAATAAAATAGATAAACCCCATAATTTATTATACCATACCTGTTCACACTGAAACACTTTTCACAATATTATGTGGATCTATATTAAAAAAAAAAACCTTGTTAAACTTTGTGACATATTTCCATTATATGGAGGTTAGGTGCGAACGAACACCCCATAATTTTATTATACCATATTTCTTCAAACTGAAACATAATTATCAAAGTATACTTACACAGATAGATATGAAAAAAAGTCTTTATTAAAGTTTGTGCCTATTTCCATTCTATGGAGGCCAAGCTCGAACGCAGACCCCACAATTTTATTTTACCATCCCTATTTAAGTTAAAACCTACTTATCGAAGTATTCTTATGTACATCTATATAATAAACACTTGTAAACGTTTTTTAATTTTTAATTTTTTTATTTCCATACTTTGTGGACCAGGCGCGAACGCAGGCCCCACAATTTTAATGAACCACCGTTCTGCTAGATCAACTCTACCCATTTCTGTGTCTCGATACATCTTCTATCATTATATGTGATTAGTTTTTTTTTAAAATAATCAACCATATAGGAGCCTATTTGTGACCAGACGCACACACACGCACGCACACGCACAGACACACACATTCAGCTTTATATACATACATATATATATATATATATATATATATATATATATATATATATATATATATATATATATATATATATATAACTTAAGTTCCTTCCGATATAACCGAAACCAAAACCTATGAATAATTCTTGATAAAATTATTTATATAAAAAAAAATAGATGATTTAAGTGCCCTCAAGTATAGTCGAAACCCAACCAAAACTTATGAAGAATTCTTGGTAAAATTATGTATGACAAGAAATAGAAAAACATAACAATTAAACGGCCCGGATAAAAGCATGACACACAAAAGAACACACGCGCTATCGTATTAATATGTAGATTATTTATTTTTAATTGTTTTAATTTTTGGACGATTAAAAATAACATTTTCTTCCAATATTTAACTATCGTCTGCTGCATTCATTGAGCGTTTCGCCATATCCCGATGGTTTACGTAATGCTAGTGCAGGACGAAGCAATATCCACGGAATAACGGGTCGTTCTCTTCATAGATAATATCATTTCTAAAAATTTATCGAAAAATTCTTATTTTAAAACCCTTTTATTTCTCCCTGCCTCTCTGTTTCAATTTTTTTTTTTTCGAAGTGCATCTTCTCTCAAAGCGGTGGTGGCGTAGGTGTATCAGAATTTTTGTAGGACTTTTTGACACCCCTAACACGAAACTGCAGATAAAATATAAAAAACTCATAATTTCTCTTTTAAAGGTGGGTTGTTTATTTTCTTTATGGATTATACTTCCAAAATAAACTATTAAAGTTGTTTAAAAAGTAATAGAAATACTTTTTAAAAATAGTAATGAAATTAATTGAATGTTACGAGTTCAGTATTTTTCAATTTATAAACTTTAAAAATCTATGAAAATTTTTCGATTGATTCTATTTTTAAGATATTTTCAGGGTCAATGTGAAATTTTATGCTCTTTCTAATAAATCGAATATAATATTTTAGACAAATTTTTTTTTTTAATTCACGCCCCCTCCATTTTCAAATGTCTATTAAAAAGTAAATAATTGATTTATGTACCAAAATTTTATATATCACAAATTGAAGATAAAAGATCAATAAATAATATATTCAAATTTAAAACAAAAAAAAGTAGTGTTTTTTAGAAATTTACCTGTAAAGTCCGAAGTTTAAAACCTTTTTAAAAAAAAAAAAAAAACCCATGTTGTTTTGTTCCTTGCTCCTTAAATTGAAAAAAAAAAATTAGGGCTTGAATTACATTTGTCGAGGAGTTATAAGCTTCGAAAGATAGCGGGTGGAATTATTCAATAGTTTTCACGAAATTTCTGACACTGCTAGTGGTGGAGTGGGTTAAACGATTGCATTTTTGTGGACCGTTTTTTATGGGTTTTTGGCCGGTAAAAAAATTGCTGCTATTAAGTTTAAATTGAAAAACAAATAAAACTTTGCATTTAAGTCGACTTAAAAGTGGTCTTGTACGCATGCTCAAATATACGTTTATACGTTAAAATCGAGTAACTTTGAATTATTTCTCACGATAACTGAAACGGTAACGTAAAAGGCTGGAACGCTAAATGTTTTGGTTTCGGTTCTAGCTGATGCCAACCAAGTCATATACATATATTTTTTTCGCTTTTGAAAGTATTACGATATATTAGGTAAACTATAATAATTGATAGAGATTTGGCGTTATAATAGATACGAAATGTGTATGGATTGAAATATCATATTTAAGCGTATTTTACGACCAAACAACGGCTAGCGTCTTGTTAATCTATATAAATTAAACAGTAGATGCATGTGTGCGTAAGTGTCATTGTGAAAATATTTAACCGATAAACCCTTAAACTACTGGTCAGGTAACACTGAAATTAACAGGAAATTGTAATCATACACCAAAGATGGTTTATAAAATCTTTGTTTTGATGGCGGAATAACGCGCACAGAGATATGTTGGCAAGTTGAAATGCAACATGTTTATTTCAACTTGCGCAAATTCTTTATAGCTTGAATGGGTTAATTTACATCTTTCTTATTTATCGGTTGATAGCTCAAACGCTAGGGAACGCGGCTGGAGCGCTAAACATTTTGGTTTCGATTCTAGCTGATGGCACTCCAGTATTTTTCTTTTTCAATCTGTTAAAATCAGTACTTTATATTAGGTACAATATAATATTCAATAGATAATTTGCTCTGTAATAATAAATACGAAATCTGCACGAATTAAAATATATTAAAGAGTATTTTATGACCGAGCAAGATCGCTCCTCTCTCTCACTAGTCTAAAATATAGCAAACTAAAAAAAGAATACGTAAACAAATGAATTCACAAAGAGACAAATCTCCGTTAAAACTTGCACGTAGTTTTCAACTGTGCTTGCGCGTCTATATGGCTGTGTGGACCGGGAAAGTCGTGTACACACGGAAGTCGGCGGAGTTTGCTTTCCAGCGTCTCTTGTAGGCAGGTTCATGCCAAATTAGATAGCCCGATTAGATCTGTGTAAAGCGCAGAACGAAGAGTGTGTGGTGCGCATATGCGTAACTGCTTTGCTTTTTTACGCCGACCCAGACGCTCTGAGACTTTTCTACATTCTACAGTCCTTATACCGACAATGCGCGTAAAAAGATACATTGCGAAATCGGCGGGTGGTAGGGGGCATCGTTTTCTTTAAACGAGACAAGAATTAGAAACAAGTCGGTGCTTTCACAAGAAAAAAAAAAGAAGAGGGGAGAAATGGTTTTTTTTTTAAAACGTTGTTCCGCTTCTGGAAAAGAAGGCACAGAATATGAGTTTTCAAATGAGGGCCTTTTAAACATTAAGGGAAAGGCAGAAAGGTTGCCGTGACATCGCGAAGTAATTCCTAAGGACGCTAAAAGCAAGTGACTGCGTCATTCTTTCCTTTTATGATTCGATGGAATTCGCTTTCTACTGCACTCCCCAAAGCAAGGAAGTTTTACCATGAACGTGTGAACTCAAATATTTTTCAGCCGATTGGAAACTTCAAAAAGTAACACCTATACGCGAATGTAATAACTAAGCCGGTGCAAACTTCGAAATTACTATAAGACCCGATCAAGAAAATCAGTGAGAGTGATTCTACCAGTTGATCTAACGAATGGAACCCAAGACGGACTATTCACCACTTCACCGCTACCTTTACCGTCTTCAGGAGCTGCAAGCCGAAAGTACTCAACGATTCACGAATCCAATTTTATCGATTCGCGTACATCTACACACACACTAACATGAACAAAGGTAAACGCACACACGTACCCAATGCCACACTGGTCTATATACTGTGAATATATTTACCTGTAACTACTATTGTAGCAGAGCGAGAACGCGCATATGGCGGCTGTATGCATGTGTCGAATCGTGTGCGAAGTGATGTCACGATAAGGAAAAAGAAAAAGACTATAAAAAAACCTGTACACAGATCGACGATAACGTTTAGAGGTCAGAGGTCAGAAGTCAGAGAATAGTAGCACAATTACAATTTATTCGGAAAAGTACCCGGAAATGTCGTTGTTTCAACGGAACAGAATAAGTCGAGTTATTACTTGTGCTCTGTTCCTTGCGACGTACACTGCTACAACGTGTTGGGCTCCAAGTGTTTAACATGTAGGTAAACGCGTGTACCTTTATACTTTTCACTTAACGTCTTAACCAAAACACTTGTTAAACTATGTACATTTGCTAACATGAAAGTAGCCTTCATATTCTTATTTCTTAAATAAAAATGCGTTCTTACAAAATTTCGCATTTCTAAATTTTTCAAGTATAAAAACCCATTTGCGCTTCCTAATGATTTCTTTTCTTTCAATATTTCATTTTATTATGCGTACTGCTTGATATACGGGTGCCTTCAAGAAATTTCAAGACTTTTTTGTACAGGCATTTAAAAGTGTCATAGACTCTTGAAAATTCAGTATGTTATTGCTATACATCTTGTGAGTTGACTGACCAATTCTTATGATTTTAGGTTCAAATGAACAGCTATAGAAGGATTGAAATACACCCTACTAAAGCCTGATTACCACAGCCAGAGAATTTCAAAATTGCAATCTGGGCGTGAGAAAACTTTAGAAGGACGATATGCAATAAAATTCTATTTTAAACTTAGAAAAAATGCCGCTGAAACAGATGGAATGCTTCAAACTGCTTTTGGACCATCTTACATGAATCGAGCATTAGTTTTTAAGTGGCATAAGAGATTCAAGGACGGCAGAGAGTCTGGGAGGTACGATGAAAGATGTGGAAGGAGTAAGGAAGAACGTCAGCGTTGATTGGCCAAATAAAGAATTTCATGGATAAGGACCGTCGTGTGTTTATAGAGACAATAAGTACACAGTTTGGTGTCAGTGTTGGAACTGTGCACACAATTGTTTGCGAAGAACTGAAGATACGGAAGATTTAGGTTTAGTTTTTCCCAAGGGTGCTCAGAAAACATCAGTAAGAAAGATGTTGTTATGACTAAGATGGGCACTAAGACAGTTCCTCACTAGCACTATAGTCCAAACCTTGCTCCCTGTGATTTTTTGTTATTCCTTAAACTCAAGGAAAACTTAGAGGCTGTCGTTGCGAGACAATTTAGAAGAGGAACGAGGCTGTGACGAGTGTCATTGACACGCTCACCTAGACGTTGTTGGAACGGTGTAAGTGCATTGCAGCCGAGGGAGATTACTTGTAAAGGAACTTGAATTTCTTGTGTGTACATTCAGTAAAAGTACCCATACGAAAACGTTTGGTAACTTATTGAAGGCGCCTCGTATATTCCGCAGCTAAAATAATGACATTTACACTCAAATTCATATTTAATGTCGTTTTGATTCTTTTTTATTCACAAAGATGCTCCAAAAATGGCTTTTACAAAAGCAAAGCACCAGGCCACATACATTGTTTTTCTAAAGAAATAAAATAAATCTATATTTAAAGGAAAGAATCAAATCTTCGGTGAACGGGAAAGGAAGGATTATTTTAAGACAATGTTCATATTTATGGCACATCAGCCCTTTTGGGGGATGTATAAAAATAAAAGCAGAAAAGCACCGTTTTATCTCTTCACATCTCTTGACGGTATCGGCTCGCCTAGAAGAAAACCTCATAACAACAACGCAAGTCCCATTCTCGTGGCAATTAGGACTTTATATGTTTCATGGTCAAATTCAGGCCCCTATTTTCTGCCTATCCTTAGAAGGACGGTGGGAATTTCTCCATTGGTTCATCTTCCATACATAGCTACAAAACTCGAACTAAAGACTGGAACTGAGGACTGTAGACTGACTTCTAAGCGCTTTTTATTTTACGGGTGTGTATGTGGGGCTGTAATTCCCTTTAACCGGCACGCGCCTATATTACACTCACTGACCTGTCTTGCAACGCAGGTGAACGCCCTGTCAATGGAAATCTTGGATTTGATATATGTCACCGATAACCTTTGTTAACCCCTTTGCACTCTCTGGCACAAACAAGTTTTGTTCAACTCGGTACCGCGGTAAGCATGTTATTAATACACAACACAGTGTATTTAGTATTTGTATTGTATTAGTTGCAAGTAGTTTAAAACTATGCATGCGTGTGTATGTGGTTGTGTGCGCTGGAATAATTGGCGTACTCAGGGAGACCGACCGAGAGATAACTATCCAGTGTCTCCTGTCGGCAGGTTCATGCCAAATTAGATAGCCCCATTAGATCTGTGTAAAGCGCAGAACGAAAAGTGTGTGGTACGCAATTGCTTTGCTTTTCTATGTCGACCAAGACGCGCTTAGATTTTTCTGCATTTGACAGTGTCTTAATACCGACAATGTGCGTAGAAAGATATCGGCGGGTGGTAGAAGGCATCGTTATTTTTTTTTTTTACACGAGACAATATTTAGAAACAGGTAGGTGCATACACATATAAATGAATAAATAAAATAACACAAAAGAAAGAGGGGGGTTGTTTTACTGTTGTTCAGATTCTTAAAAAAGGGTACAGATGTTTGGGGCATGTTTTACTTTAGACAACAAACCGAAATGTTGTCAAGAAACAAAGATATAACAAATATATATATATATATATAATAAATATATATATATATATATATATATATATATATATATAATAAATATTTTATTTACTTGCCTCCCCACGTGGGCAGAGTTAGACACAAGGTCGGTTTTTAATGTGGTGAATAATCCAGCTCCCCCAAAAGGGGCACTCAGGATAGGAACAAAAATAAAAATTGTCTTAGTCTAGAAGGATTTCTCTTCCACTGACCGAGGACAGAAAAACTGAAGTATAGTATAAGAGCAGGTACTACACTTTGTCATGAGACAAAAGGCCAAGATGTCATCAAATACATAAGAAGTTACTCTTCTACCTACCTGTATGCTTTTTTTTTGTTTTAATTCATTTTACATCGTTTATTAAGTTTAAAACGCAAGTAGTGTTGAGCGCTTGAGTAAACCCAACAAGATGATATGCATGAAGCTGTCATTTTTAAAGTTTCAATAATCGCTCAAAGCTCCAAAATAAAACAGAATTGTGATAGACATCCACTGTCACAATGATGATATCTGATCTTTATAAGCGGTTCATAAACATTGACGGGAAGCCAGTTACGTGTATTTATCCATCTTTGGAAATAGTTTTGTTTTTGTGGTAACTAGTCACCACTTATCGAGTATCTAGCCAGTCGAGGATAAGAGTTTTATTTTTTTAGGGTGGCATGTACTCTTTCTTGTGTGTGAAAATTAAAAATATGAAATTTACTAGGTGAAAGTCGAACGACGTCATTATGAACATGCATGCGTAACGTAATAGCTATAGGTTCATGTTTAATTTTTAGCCTTGCAGCAAACATGTATCAGGCATCAATGTCACAGGAAATAGTAAATCGTAAACGTTTTGGTTTCGATTCTCGGTGGTGTCGCACGAGTCATTGTTTTTACTTTTGAAATCTTTAATATATGTTGGGTCCAATATAATATAATAATAAATATGAAATCTGCATTAATCAAAATATCATATTTAAGTGTATTCTATGACCGGGCAATTTCGTGCGACCTACTGGTATATATAATAATAATAATAATAATAATAATAATAATAATAATAATAATAATAAGTGAACGTGTCTGTGTGTGTCAGTGTACATTTCCCTACGCAATAACTCTGTCAATTTTTAATCTACAGATTCGAAATTTGATATACAGGGTTTTGAGATTTGGGAAAATCGACGTGATCGGGTTTTGGCCAGAAATTTCGCTGCTAAGGGGTCAAATTTTAACGATTTGACATTTTAGATATTGTGTCCTTGGACATGCATCTAACTTAATAACTTGATTTGTGCCGAAAACAATAAATATTAAGAGGTCATAATAAGGGTAAGAATTTTTTTAAAAATACCGTTTTTTTTTGTTTGTTTTTGTTTTGTTTTTTGCTCAGCATACACCTCCAAACACCCAGGCAACGCCGGGCACCCATTGCTAATATATATATATATATATATATATATATATATATATATATATATATATATATATATATAAAGTTAGATATGTTTATATTTTTATATATTTACTAGCAGGCTTCTTGGCGTTGCCCGATAGTGAAATACGCATAAGTATTATATTTTAATCTATGCAGTTTTTGTACTTATTGAATTTTCTGTTGATTCTTATCTTGCACCTAATATATAAAGACAAACAAATAACTTGGGTTCTATAAATTAGAATCGAAATCAAAACGTTTTGCACGTTATTTAGGACTTTAGTGTTGTTACCGTTTGAGCTACTTACAAAAAAAAAATGCAAGCGACTTATAACCAATGGATGATGGTTTGCGCAGGTGCAAAAAGTAATAGCTTTAATCGAGTTTTCCTGTCAAGGTTAACAATTTATTTTTAATTTCGACACTTTTGCAGCTATTACTACCGGCTAATAACAAAATCGAAATTGTTCCACAGTTTCAAATCTCTTATATATCAAGTTTCAAGTTTGTAGACCAAAAAGTCAGATTGCATTTTTTTTAGAACATTTTTTCGTAAATTCAATGCAATTATACACAGTGTAGGAACTATACACAAATAGAAATGAGCGTAATAGTTTAATTAAACCAATTATCGAATAAGAAACCATAAAAAATGAATAACTAATTAATGAAGTTTACTTTTTTAAACGAATATGCAAATTAGTTAACCTCTATTAGTCGCTCGCATATCCATAACTGAGAATATTATGAAGTCCGTTTTAATAATTTTTAAATGGAAAATGAAGACTTTTGACATCCATGTTTACAGAAGAAGATAAATAGATATGCATAGGATTCACTCTTAAACTAATTAACCGATCATTATAAATTTCGTATCACTGCTAATACGGAAAAAGGTGTAAAAATTAAATTGAGGCTTTCGTAAAATTCAGATACCCTTAGTTTTTGTGAATTTTTTTCACAACTGATATTAGACATCCAGCAATATTCTACCAGATGCTAAAAATTCTCCCATTATTTTTGTTATTTCAACCGAGAGATCTTTATGAGATTCTAACCGTTCTTTTAAGTGCAATAAACAATCGCCAAATTTTATGTTTTTTTTTTGTAAAGTTTAAATGGAATATTTAGGAGATATACTATTAGCACAACCCTTATTTGAAATTTCCAATATTTCAGATTTGCATAGAATTTGATCCACAATCACTTCTCACCAATCAAGCAAGAATCAATTAATTTTGTTTAATTAATTGGAATTCTTATTGCGATGAGTAATTTGTTTATTTATCCATTTATTTATTTATTTATTTATTTATTTATTGCGGACTATTATCCTTTTTAAGTGTTGAGACATTATCTTGAACAAAGATGGCGGCGAAGACGCAGTGCAGTTCAGATCAGATCTCAAGTTTAATTGCCAGTAACAAAGATGGCGGCAAACTGATTGAATCCAAAATTCGACAATTTTTATTGTAACTTTGGAAGCTTTTCATTGGTTGCTCACCATGATTATGGTAATAAAACGATAGTCGAAATCATTGGTCTCATACCCCCCCCATCACTCGTGTTGGGGTATGTGTCTCCTAGCAGCTTCGACTGCAGGGAGACAGGGTAGTATTACACGTCAAGGATCCGTTCTTGACACTCAGCTCGACAGGTGAGGGGCTGGGAACCGTCCCAGCACCTGTCGGACTGAGGTACACCGGTTGGGTATCACCTAGGAGGTCCATCCTCCCAGGCCTTTCCACCGGGTTTTTTTGATGGGGCAAGTTTATTGCTTGTCGCCTGAGGCGCCCCTACTGGGGAATGCCGGCGGGGGTGCCCAGGCAATTTTTGTTGAGGTGCGAGTGCCCCTTTTTTCATGGGAGCTCGCCTATTCTGCACTTTCCGGCCTTGTGCCACATTTTGCTGCGGTGGACAGCAAATAAATATCTACACCCCCTCCCCATCAGGAGTCAAAACATTTAACAATCTTCATCATCTTGTTGTTGTTTCACGACGTTTCGGCCAACTATTCCTCTGGCCTTCGTCAGGTGGTTAACCGCGACGGGATAGGAACGCCATCAGCTGCACCCTCAGCAATTACAGGTAGAAAACGCGGTGAGATGACAACACCTATGGCAGACAGTAATTACTAGGAATACAGTTTGAGATTCATCGTTCCTATCCTGTCGTGGTTAACCACCTGACGAAAGCCAGAGGAATAGTTGTCTGAAACGTCGTGAAACAACACTAGCAGATGAGAGTAATAGTCCGCGAATAAATAAATGGATAAATAATACAAATTACTCATCTTAATAATGAATTCCAATTAAATAAATGATACAAATTACTCATCTTAATAATGAATTCCAATTAAATAATATATGTATACCATTCAGTACGGGCTCGACAATGGAAGATCAGATAACACATAAACATGGATTTATAACACAAAAAAAATCACACCTTGATCGCCCTTCGGGGCCCGTGGCGCAGTGGATAGAGACGTTGAATCTTTACGGTCCAGGTAATCATTGTCTGAAGACAGCGGTTTCAATCCTATCCAAAGCCGATGAGAGACTTACTTAGCCAAAGCGTGTTGAGACGACGACGACAATGAAAGGCAGTAATTATTGAGGGTACAGTTAGGAGATCCAACGTTCCTACCCCTTTGCCACCTGACGAAGGCCAGAGGAATAGTTGGTCGAAACGTCTTAAAACAACAACTATGAAAATGAGGATAATAATCCGCAATAAATAAATGGATCAATTAATTATTTTTCTTCTTAAGCCTCCTTTAGCTTACTTCTAAACTTTTATATATTTGTTTTTCAAAAGAAAATAATGTAAAAGACTTTTTATCGAAATTAGAATAAGGATTCTAGACATATATTCCTTAATCTTATTGTGTATGTTCTTTAAAAATATAACCCTTGATTCAAGGCGCAAGATTTTCTTTTTTTTTTTGTTGTATTCGCTAAGTCTTTTCTTTATTTTTACTTCCTTTATTTCTTTTGTTTTTCTTTCTTTTTTTGTTTATTCTTCTGGTTTTTTTTATGTTTGCTTTCTTTTGTTTTTTTATTTTTTTTGCTTATGTATTTCTTTCTTTTGTTTTTTTTTTTTGCTTTGTTTTTCCTTTTTTTGCTTTTTTCATGTTTGTTCTTATTTTTGTTTATTTTTTGTTGTTTGATTCCATGTTTCGACTTTCTTTTGTTTTTTCTTTTTTTCTTTTGTTTTTTATTTTAATATATTTGTGTTTTTTTGTTGTTTGTTTTTTCTTTCTTTGATCATGCTTGATCTTTTTTTTTCTTTTTGTTTTCATGGTTTTATTTCTTTCGTTTGTCTTTTTTTGTTGTTGTTTTTTCTTCTTTTTCCATGTCTGTTTATACTTTTGTTTTTTTTTCTTTTTTTTTCTTTTGTTCATCCTTTTTTTTTTATATTTATTCTTACTTTTGCTTTTTCTTGTTTTTTTTCTTTTGTCCATGTTTGTACTTTCTTTTGTTTTTATGTTTTTTTTTTCATTTTATATATTTATTATATTTTTGTTTGTTTTTTGTTTGTTTTTTCATGTTCTTTTTTTTAATTTTCTTTTTTGTTTTTTTTCATGTTTTTATTTCTTTTATTTTTCTTTTGTTTTTTCTCTGTTCAATGATTGTTCTTTTTTTTTTTTTTTTTTTTTTTTTTTACTTTTTTCATTTTTCCAGGTTTGTTATTTGTACTTTTATCGCTATTTTCTCGTGTTTCGTTCATCTTTTCTTTTCCTTTATTTTCATGTCCATTTTTTTGTTTGTTTTTTCTTTCCATTTTCCATATTTGCTTGTTATTTTTTTCGTGTTTGTTTCTACTTTTGATTTTTATTTATTTCTTTTTGGTTTTCTTTCTTTCTTTTGCTTTTCTTTCTTTTGTGTTCTTTTTTTTCTTTCTTTTTTTCCCATGTTTGTTCTTTCTTTTGATTTCTCTTTCTTTCTTTTCTCTTTCTTTTGTTTTCATTTTTTTTTTCTTTTTTTCTTTTTTCTTCCTTTCTTTTGATTTTTCTTTCTTTTTATCTTTCTTTTCTTTTTTCTTTCTTTTTTTCCATTTTTGATTTTTATTTATTTCTTTTTGGTTTTCTTTCTTTCTTTTGCTTTTCTTTCTTTTGTGTTCTTTTTTTTCTTTCTTTTTTTTCCCATGTTTGTTCTTTCTTTTGATTTCTCTTTCTTTCTTTTCTCTTTCTTTTGTTTTCATTTTTTTTTCTTTTTTTCTTTTTTCTTCCTTTCTTTTGATTTTTCTTTCTTTTTATCTTTCTTTTCTTTTTTCTTTCCTTTTTTTTCCATTTTTTTGATTTCTACTCGTTTCTTGCTTTCCATATTTCTTCCTTTTTATTAAATTTTATTTTACGTCACCCTTTTCTCGTTTCATACTGAAAATGTCGACTGTGTGCATAAAACATTTTATTTTTTTTCTTACTTTCCATTCTTTTAAACAACCATTCTTCATTTTTTATTATATTTTTCTTTTATCCATACCGTTTTCTTTCATCCTATTCAATCCACCCCGACCCCTCGTTTTCTCTATAGAAACTCGACTGTCGACACGAAGTCAAGAAATCTGAAACAAACTTTCGAAGAGAGATAAGAACACAATCGCCTATAATTTTCACATGCTCTGCAATTCTTTAGTCTGAATTTTCGACTTTATTCAGTCTTTTACAAAGGAGTCACCATTTATCAAGGCCCAGAAGCTACTCGAGGATAAGGGTTAATGAGTGTACAGTATCAATGGGATAATATCGCAGTAATCGTTAGTAGTGGAAATTTGCTAAATTGGATTACATAAGGGGATGGCTCATTAAGAATTTGTTTACGTTGGACTTGAAGACGACCATATTGCTGTCAGTTGTAAAGCAAGAAAAAGGAATAGAGTTTCACAGTTTCACAGAAAAAAAAAGCTTTGTTTATGGAATCTACGTTTAGGTTTAGGCACAGAGATCTAGCCAACCTGACCACGTCACTCATACGTAATCTGGTCAGCTGACCTTCGGTTCTGGTAAACGTGTCTACACTCCACGTTCACCCCCCCTCTCTCTCTCTCTCTCTCTCTCTCTCTCTCTGTAACAATAGTGGGGGAAATTATCGATATTGGTTTCAACTAGACGAGTGTGTTTCGTGAAAGTTTGACAAGGGGAACCATAGATTGGAGCTCAGACGAGCATAACCCAGTTTTGTTGGTTCGCTTTGCAAATTTTCTCCTATGTTTTTTTATTTTAGTCATAACAAACAAGACATACTTTAAATATTCGAATTTTTGCCAAACTTGTATTCATCCCAAATCAAGCATATTGAATTGCTGCTATTTGGGGCTATGTCAATTTGAACTATATAGAGAGTAAGGCAACGAGATGTCTTCGCATTACATTTCAATTTCTGCATATTAGTACAGTCAGTTGAATCAGGAAAGAAATTTTACTCGGCTTTTTTTTAACGTGATAATAAAAGGCATTTATTCATGGTACTTTTCGAACTACACCTGCATCTTTGTTTTACAAGTCTCTTCGTTGGTCATGTGATTAACAAAACTATTCCGTGCCGAACAATTGTTTTCTCATCCCCAGTCGACACGTCTGCTCATCTAATCGCCGCTACGCGTTTTTCTTTTTTTTTTTTTCAAATCTCTCTCGCTTACAATTGCTTCGCCTCGCTGCTGCCTCCCATGTGGTTTAAAGTCTTTCTCTGTTTTTTTTTTCTTTCTCTTCCTTCGCTGTGACGTCAACTCGTGCCACGAGGTGGTCATTTGCATACGTGAGCTGCTGCTGCTGCTACTGCTGCTGCATACGTTTCCGTGGCTTTGTTACACAAATGTTAACATTTCGGTTATTTTAAAAAGGAATTCATTCATCTTTCAAATGTTTATGAAAAGTAAAAGACATTTGTTTGCTTTTTCCGTTGCAATTTAGAAATGGATAACAACTTGCTGAAAATCAAGTCAGTCAAGAGAAATGCTCAGAAATAAAATAATTTTTCGAAACCTAAATGTTCGTCATATCAATATATCAATAATCATTGAATACTAAAACCATACAAAAAATAATTAATTACAATGGTGGAACGATAAAATTGTCACTTTAGAAAAAACGACATGATTCCATTTCCGTTTGATAAACCAGTTTTCTTTTGTTTTGTTTTTGTGTTTTTTTTTCTTTTTTTTTTTTTTTTCGCAGGCCATCTACTAGTTGATCAGTTGTGTACAAATCCCAAGAGCGATAGGAGCTTTCTATCATGTCCGAAATTGACACAATGTTCAACGAACGAGATTGTAAATGAGTCGCTATACAACTCATGCTCTCTACCGATTCAAGCTATGACAACAGGACCATTACCAGCACCCTCCAAATTCAAATCCGGACGGTTCAACGCTTGAGTCACGTGCCCAGGGTGATGAAAACAAAGGTTTCAGCCACGATTATGGTCTTTAGTGTGATTTAAAGTGAGGGTCACATCATGCCACCTCACATCTTCGAAGTCGGCTTGAAAGTCAACACCAAAGTGCACCTGGATGTGCTGAAGAGTGTGGTGATCGCTTGGTGCAATCAGGTGGCCGCTTGCAGACTCTGGGTGCGGCAGCAGGACTCAGCGCCGGCCCACAAGTCCAGAGAGACCCAGGCTTGGCTTCAGATGGAGTGCTACCACTTTGTACCCTTCTCTCACTGACTCTCTCCTTCTCCTTCTCCCCCTCCTCCTCCTCCTCCTCCGACGTTTCGTGACGTTCCTCATTTGTTCTTTCTTTCTTTTATTGCAATTTTATTTTTCTTAACTTTTTTTTCGTTCGTTACATATCTTTCTTTGTTCGCCTTTCTTCCTAAGTTCATATCCATGTGTACTTCTTTCTCTCTTTTTTCTTTCTTTCTTTCTTTCTTTCTTATACCTTTCTGTATTTTATCCACCATTGCTACTTGTACTGAAGCTTCCCTCCTTCAAATTTCCGTCGTTTTTCAACCCAATTGAACACGTCAAGTCCAACATAAACAAATTCCTGATGAACCGCCTCCTTAAGTAAGACACTTTATCGAATCTCCAACACTATTACTACGATTACTATCCCATTGATTACTGTACACGCAATAACCCTTATCCCCGAGTGGCTTCCGTGCCTTGATAAGTGGGGACCTCCATGTAATTTTATATTTTCTTCTTTTTCTTCTTTAGTTTTCTTCACTTTCTTTCCTTCATTTTTTTAGATGTTCCTTTCTTACATCATTCCTGATTTTTTTCTTTCTTTTATTACAATTTTCTTTCTTCTTTCATTCCACCTTTTTATTCCTTCGCTTTCATTCTTAAGTTTATATCAATACTAACAGTTCAGCCCAGCTTTGATTGAGCCCTATGTACTGTTCATAAATTTATGTGCATATATATATATATATATATATATATATATATATATTTAAGAGTTTGACTCATTTCCAGGTAACCTACATCTAAAATTTAAGTGTTTACATTCAAAATTAGCGGAGTAGTTTGGTAGAGTCTGAAAAAAAACAGAGAAAGACTTTAAAGGTCAACTCTTTCAACTCTGACCTCTTGGAAGCCAAATTTTCGCCTTAAAACTGATTTATAAGCTTGGAGCATGTCTGAATACCCTTTATGTAAAATTTCAAATGTTTAGACCCAAAATTTGCTGAATAGTTTGCTAGTGACCACAAAGGTCAAATCAAATTAAACTTTGACCCCTTGATAGCCAAATTTTCGGCCTAAAACCGATTTAAAATATTGTCCCATGTCTAAATACGCCTTATGTAAAATATCAAATGTTTAGACCAAAAATTGGCTGAGTAATTTGGTAGAGACCGCATTGGTCCAATTTTTAAAACTTTGACCCCAATTTTGACCCCTTACCATTTATTTTTTGGATTCAAATCAAATTAAAATTTAGATCCATGTCCAAGGAATCTAAAATTTCAAGTGTTTTTTGGCGGAGGAGTTTGGTAGAGTTTTCAAAGGTGAAATCGTTGAACTTTGACCCCTTAACAGCAAAATTTCTACCCGAAACCCGATTTACAGATAGACAATTTTACTTTTATATATATACTAGCAGTTCAGCCCGGCTTTGCTGGGACATTTTAAACTGTTCATAACTTGCCCTACGCGTGAATACACTTTATGTAAAATTTCAAATGTTTAAACCAGAAAGTGGCTGAGTAATTTGGTAAAGACCGCAAAGGTAAAAATTTTTTAAAACTTTGATCCCAATTTTGACCCCTTTGCATTTATTTTTTTTGGGCTCAAATCAGATTACAAAGTTTGATCCATGTCCAAGTAACCTACATTTAAAATTTCAAGTGGTTAGACTCAAAATTGGCGGAGGAGTTCGGTAGAGTTTTCAAAGGTCAAATCATTTTACTTTGACCCAAATTTCTAACCGAAAACCGATTAAAAAGATTTTCCCACATCTCAATATTCCTTATTTCAAATCTTGAAAAATTGTCGGGGGGAGTTTGGTAGAGTTCTCAAAGGTCAAATCGTTGAACTTTGACCCCCTTTCTGGCCGAAAACCAGTCACATCGATTTTCCCAAATTTCAGTACTCTGTATATCATATTTCGAGTCTGTAGACTGAAAATTGACAGAATTATTGCTAAGGGAAATGTACACAGACACACAGACACACAAACACGTTCACTTTTATAGATATATAGATTTGCTTTTTTTCATTTCTTTTTTCCTTTCTTTCTTAATTATTACTTTCTTTTCTTCTTTCTTTTCTACTTTCTCATCCTTCAAGTTTTCAACGTTCCCCAACCTAATTGAACACGTTACTTTCTTCGGTCGTTTCATATCTTTCTTTGTTCACTATTCCCTTTTTTCCCCGTTAATATCCATATTTACTTCTTTCGTTTCTTTCTTCCTTTCTTTCTTTTTTTACTTCCTTCTTTTCTTTCTCTTATTTATTCTTTTCTTTTCTTTCTTATTTATTCCCGTCTTCTTTCATTCCTGCTTGTTCTTATCTTTTCCTTCTTTCAATTTTCAATGTTTCCCAACCCAATTGCACACGTGCGTGAAATGAAATTATTGCGCTATCCAAAATTCCTTTGTATGTCCAACCCCCCAGGGACAATACATTTATGTAACGGAATTTCCATGCATATTTCCTGGAAGGCAAGAATGAATCACATCTCGAACCAATGTTTTCCGGGGGAGGGGGAGCAAAAGGGCTACTCACAAGAGTATATGACTGTGCATCTACATTCATCTACTGATTTATTCTACTGTAATTCTACTCTTGTCAAACCTGTCTATTTATTTAGATATGCGTAAGTAGACAGACATCTCAGAAGTAAATTAACATCCAATAAAAACAATTATCACTTTTTTTGAAGGAGGTTAAATTACTTTGTTTGTGTACACCTTAGCGTCCGCATCGCTTGACAATTGTCACCAAACTTGGACAAAATAGCGCTCATGGTCTCATTTAGAATTTATTTAATATGAAAATATCTTGGTAAAAGGCGAAGGCCAAGATCAGAAGAGAAATAAAATCTTATTTAGCGATATTCTTAGTTCTGCCCATCAAAGAGATTCACTAATTGGTCCATATTGTGGATAATGAAGTTAAACATTGCATATGACTTCTGAAATTATAAAGATTCACTAATTGGTCCATATTGTGGCTAATGAAGTTCAACATTGTATATGACTTCTGAAAGTATAGAGATTCACTAATTGGTCCATATTGTGGCTAATGAAGTTCAACATTGTATATGACTTCTGAAATTATAAAGATTCACTAATTGGTCCATATTGTGGCCAATGAAGTTCAACGTTTTATATGACTTCTGAAATTATAGAGATTCACTAATTGGACCATATTGTGGCCAATGAAGTTCAACATTGTATATGACTTCTGCAATTATAGATATTCACTAATTTGCCCATATTGTTGCTAATGAAGTTCAACATTGTATAAGACTTCTGAAATTATAGAGATTAACTAATTGGTCCATATTGTGGCTAATGAAGTTCAACATTGTATATGACTTCGGTATTTATAGAGATTCACTAATTGGCCCATATTGTGGCTAATGAAGTTCAACATTGTATATGACTTCTGATATTATAGATCCACTAATTGGTCTATATTGTGGCCACTGAGGTTCAGCATTGTATATGACTTCTGCAATTATTGAGATTCGATAATTGGTCCATATTGTATCCGATGAAGTTCAACATCAGACACAAGGTCGTTTTTTATGTGGGGGAAAACCAGCTCACCCAAAAAGGGGGGGGACTTAGCAGTGTCCAAATAAATAGCAATTGTCTTGGCATGAAGGGTCTCTTCCACTTTGACCAAAACCTAATTACTTAAGTGAAGCATCAAAACAAATACTACACTATGATCCCAGCCCGGAAGGCCATGGGTTGTTAACAATTGAACCGGCCACCTTTATCAGGTAGGCTTTGACATGCTCACTGACTCAGTTGGAATCATGAAATAGATTTGTTGACTCGTTTTTAATGAACTACTCTAGTGGCATCCTTCATCCTTGAAAGTATAATAACGAGGTTCGATTGTAAGTTTTTGTGCAACGTTTTTTTATTGATGCTCTTTGGGTTCTATTTGGCACGAACGATTATATGTACACAGCTTGGCGCAAGATTGAGATATAGAAAAAACCGGAGGAGTGTTAGTACCTGTCAGTGTCCAATCTATTATCGTTTGTAGACTTTGTTTATCGGAGACATACATATATCAACTCCTTAAGACCTTTCGTTTGCCAAGCCATTTCACGTATGTCACAAAAAACACTTCAAGGTGAGATCCCAATTTGTGAGCATTCAGGAGTATGGAGTCAGCCACTTGCAGTTATTACTAGTTCCACTATAACACAAAAGGGCTGTAATACTAAGACGGATCTTATCTTTTAGTTAAATAAAAATGACCTCTCGTTTATTAACTTTTATTCACAAAATATGCGTCTACAAAATAAATTGAGCTACAATCCAATCGTACACAAAATATATGTACGGTTTTGGCATAAAATTTCCAACAACGGTTAATGTTCTAGCGCTGAAGGGAGAATCTAAGGTTAATGTGATATTGCTAGAAATGACCGTCGTCCTTTCTCGGAATATAGTCATAGAAGTTGTTGACTATAATGTAATTTTTCTACTGATTTTGATCGGTGGTATTGAATCGTCCGAGTTGGTCGATTCTGAATTTCTCAAATGCTGTGTTTAAGATCCCGAGATTCATGCTGTCAGTAGGATTAACGCTAAGGCATCGAAGAGAGGCAAACTTTATACGGTTACAAGTCCATTGTATACAAATGATCCAAACAAATGTACTAATTCGTCGGGTAAAAGAGATACAGGTTACTTGATAATGGTTTCCGGGTTTGAATTTGGAAAAAGACGACCAGTTTTTATCAGAAAAATGTCGGGGAGATAATTATTTTTTTCACCATTTTCTTCAAAATTATTTTCATGATTAGAATGGTATTATTTAATTACAAATAACCTCCCCCCAAAATATTTTAATAAAACCGTGCAGCACTAAAAAGATGTACAGGAAATCTGTGTTCATTTTATATGCAAAATGGGATCGGACATCCATTTCTCGCCTTTCTGTTGTCGAATTAGGTATATTTTTTTGCAAACTTGTCACTTGGAAGATTTTTGCGGAGAATCATAGTGATGGGAATGATAAACATGGAAAAAGATTCCATCGGGATATTTCAGTGATGAAGAAATCTTTTAAAGGAAAATGGAACCCTGGCATGTTGGCAGACTATTGCTGGATTAAGGGAGGATGACAGCACCAGAATGTAAAGAGGATGTTTAAACTGATAATTCTCTGTTTCTCATTCATAACTAATGATGATGATGATGATGATGATAATAATAATAATAATAATAATAATAATAATAATAATATAATAATTATAATAATAATAATAATAATAATAATAATAATAATATAATAATTATAATAATAATAATAATAATAATGATAATAATAATAATATAATAATAATAAAATATGATTTATAGTACATGAAAATATCGAGAAATAAAGATCACATTTACTATAAGGATACTTTTTTTTTTTTTTCACCGAAAAAGGTTTTACGTGGCAGGTAGCCTTTATTAACCTGAAATATATGGCATAGTTTAATTGGAATGTATTGAAAAAGTAATCCAATTTATAAAACTCACTATGTTTGTCTGTCTGTCTCCATATTTTTTGAAAATCTCTAAAACTAAAAATCGCAGAGAGGCCTCAAATGATTGGATTGTTCATCGACCGTTCTTTTATGAGTCTTTAACCGGTTAAAATAGTTTTTCAGGGGTCAAAAAATGGGTTCAAATTGAAAAAATCATTACACATGTTGTTCATTCATCTTAGTGTATTTTTAATCAGTTCATATGCGTGTCATGTTGATACAGTTGTAACGACATCAGCTTTGGGTGCTACAGTGTTGCGTTCGGTTTCGATTCTAGCTGATGGCACCTAAATACTTTTTTTTACTTTTGAAATCACGACTCTATAATAATATATACGAAATCTGGACGAATTAAAATATCATATTTAAGCGTATTTTACGACCGAGCCTAGCCGGGCGCCTCACCTAGTCAAGTATAACTGCTTTTCATAATTGAAACTTCTGCATCTAGAATAGTGTAACTTAAAACTGGATTTTAATTAGCATTTTATCCGTTACGCTACGAGTCCTAGCAACGGTGCTTAACCTGCTGAGCGACAAATGTAGGTCTCCTTATGTGACGTGTTCGTAAGAGAGGTAGTCGTTTAGTCTTTCTGTAAAGATTTTAGAATAAGTTGCAATGCACGCATCGTACAGCTCGTTGAAATGTCCACTTAAGCACCTGCTAGTTCAATCAAGTTATTCTTCTAAATATTGACCATGATCGACATTGCTTAACTTCAGTGATCCGACAAGAACTACTTAATCCATGTACTGCAACAATTAAAAAGGGTTGTTGTTTTGGTCCGTATAATTGATAGAATTTTTTTTTTATTTTCTGCATGGAATCACCACTTATAGAAGCCCGAAGGTCACTCGAGGATAAAGGATAATGAGTGTAAGGTAGTCACTGAGACAACAGTGTATTAATAGTTACTGGTGGAAATGGATTATTTGGGCGAGGGGTCGGATCAACAATGCCATTGTTTACATTGAACTTGAAGAGGATCATGTTGTAGTCAGCTGGAAGGTAAGTCAGCAGAACAAAGTTCCACAAGCGGGTTGTTTTATGAAAGAAGATTTGTTAATGGAATTTGCATTTTGCTTTAAGCACACATAGAGTGGGGAAAACTGATGATAGTTGTCGTAGCTAGAAGGGGACCACAGATTAGAGCTCAGACGAGCACTTGATTGTATGAAAAACGCTGATGATGTACAGATTTTTTCTTTAAAATATATTATTTGAAAATATTTGAAAATAGTTTATCGATTATATTTTATAAGTGTAATGTGATGTTTTGTTTACTTTTTAAATATTAGGTTGATGTTTGCAAAATATTTTTAAATATTAGGTTGATGTTTGCAAAATATTTTTAAATATTAGGTTGATGTTTGCAAAATATTTTTAAATATTAGGTTGATGTTTGACAAAATATTTTTAAATATTAGGTTGATGTTTGCAAAATATTTTTAAATATTAGGTTGATGTTTTCAAAATATTTTTAAATATTAGGTTGATGTTTGCAAAATATTTTTAAATATTAGGTTGATGTTTGCAAAATATTTTTAAATATTAGGTTGATGTTTTCAAAATATTTTTAAATATTAGGTTGATGTTTGCAAAATATATTTAAATATTAGGTTGATGTTTGCAAAATATTTTTAAATATTACGTTGATGTTTTCAAAATATTTTTAAATATTAGGTTGATGTTTGCAAAATATTTTTAAATATTAGGTTGATGTTTGCAAAATATTTTTAAATATTAGGTTGATGTTTGCAAAATATTTTTAAATATTAGGTTGATGTTTGCAAAATATTTTTAAATATTAGGTTGATGTTTGACAAAATATTTTTAAATATTAGGTTGATGTTTTCAAAATATTTTTAAATATTATGTTGATGTTTGCAAAATATTTTTAAATATTAGGTTGATGTTTGCAAAATATTTTTAAATATTAGGTTGATGTTTGCAAAATATATTTAAATATTAGGTTGATGTTTGCAAAATATATTTAAATATTAGGTTGATGTTTGCAAAATATTTTTAAATATTAGGTTGATGTTTGACAAAATATTTTTAAATATTAGGTTGATGTTTGCAAAATATTTTTAAATATTAGGTTGATGTTTGCAAAATATATTTAAATATTAGGTTGATGTTTGACAAAATATTTTTAAATATTAGGTTGATGTTTGCAAAATATTTTTAAATATTAGGTTGATGTTTGCAAAATATTTTTAAATATTAGGTTGATGTTTGCAAAATATTTTTAAATATTAGGTTGATGTTTGCAAAATATTTTTAAATATTACGTTGATGTTTTCAAAATATTTTTAAATATTAGGTTGATGTTTGCAAAATATTTTTAAATATTAGGTTGATGTTTGCAAAATATTTTTAAATATTAGGTTGATGTTTGACAAAATATTTTTAAATATTAGGTTGATGTTTGCAAAATATTTTTAAATATTAGGTTGATGTTTGACAAAATATTTTTAAATATTAGGTTGATGTTTGCAAAATATTTTTAAATATTAGGTTGATGTTTGCAAAATATTTTTAAATATTAGGTTGATGTTTGACAAAATATTTTTAAATATTAGGTTGATGTTTGCAAAATATTTTTAAATATTAGGTTGATGTTTGACAAAATATTTTTAAATATTAGGTTGATGTTTGCAAAATATTTTTAAATATTAGGTTGATGTTTGACAAAATATTTTTAAATATTAGGTTGATGTTTGCAAAATATTTTTAAATATTAGGTTGATGTTTGACAAAATATATTTAAATATTAGGTTGATGTTTGCAAAATATTTTTAAATATTAGGTTGATGTTTGACAAAATATTTTTAAATATTAGGTTGATGTTTGCAAAATATTTTTAAATATTAGGTTGATGTTTGACAAAATATTTTTAAATATTAGGTTGATGTTTGCAAAATATTTTTAAATATTAGGTTGATGTTTGCAAAATATTTTTAAATATTAGGTTGATGTTTGCAAAATATTTTTAAATATTAGGTTGATGTTTTCAAAATATTTTTAAATATTAGGTTGATGTTTGCAAAATATTTTTAAATATTAGGTTGATGTTTGCAAAATACTTTTAAATATTAGGTTGATGTTTGCAAAATATTTTTAAATATTAGGTTGATGTTTGCAAAATATTTTTAAATATTAGGTTGATGTTTGACAAAATATTTTTAAATATTAGGTTGATGTTTGACAAAATATTTTTAAATATTAGGTTGATGTTTGCAAAATATTTTTAAATATTAGGTTGATGTTTGCAAAATATTTTTAAATATTAGGTTGATGTTTTCAAAATACTTTTTAAATATTAGGTTGATGTTTGCAAAATATTTTTAAATATTAGGTTGATGTTTGACAAAATATTTTTAAATATTATGTTGATGTTTGCAAAATATTTTTAAATATTAGGTTGATGTTTGACAAAATATTTTTAAATATTAGGTTGATGTTTGCAAAATATTTTTAAATATTACGTTGATGTTTTCAAAATATTTTTAAATATTAGGTTGATGTTTGCAAAATATATTTAAATATTAGGTTGATGTTTGCAAAATATTTTTAAATATTAGGTTGATGCAAAATCAATATCATTTTCTTACATATCTTATTTTTACATATAATTTTTAATTAATTCCTTTACATATATATATATATATATATATATATATATATATATATATATATATATATATATAGCCATGTTATATATCATTTTGAAGCGCGTTTTATCGAATCGTTTTATACGTTACCGTTCCCAATCTCTTCATTCATTTTTTTCATGCTTTTTGACAGCATGGACAAAATTCAAATCCGCACGATTTCTTTGTTTCAGTTAAAACTAGGCCGAAAAGCTGCCGAGACAACTCATGATATCAATGATGCGTTTGTCCTAGGAACTACTAACGAACGTGTGGCACAACGGTGATTCAATAAATTCTGCAATGGTTACGAGAGCCTCGAAGATGAAGACGGTCGCAACCGGCTGTCTGTGGTTGAAAACGAATATTTGAAAGCCTTAATTGAAGCTGATCCTCGCAAAACCACACGAGAAGTCGCTATTGAACTAGAGATCGACCACTCAACAGTCGTTCGTCATTTAAAGCAAATAGGGAAGTCAAAAAAGTTGGATAAATAGGTGCCGCATGAATTGAACACTAATAAAAAAAAAACGTTGTTTTAAGGTGTCTTCTACGCTCCTTCTGCGCAACAAAAACGACCAATTTCTTGAGCGAATTGTGACGTGTAATGAGAAATGGATCCTCTACGACAACTAGCGACGTTCGGCACAGTGATTGGATGCCGAGGAAGCTCTACTTTATTTCTTAAAGCCGAAACTGCATAAAAATGGTTATGGTGACTGTTTGGTGGTCTACGGCCGATCTCATCCCTCACAGATTCTTGAATCCGGGTGGAATAGTTACGGCAGAGATATACTGCCAACAAATTGACAAAATGCACCAGAAGCTTCAACATGTGCCCGACATTGGTCAATATGAAGGGACCAATTCTCCTCCATGACAACGCTCGCCCGCATGTTGCTCAACTACCCCGCAGAAGCTGAACGAATTGGGAAACGAGACTCTGCCTCATCCGCCATATTCACCGGATATCTCGCCCACCGATTATCACTTTTTTAAACATCTGCGCGAAAACTGCTTCAAAAACCGAGAGGATGCCGAATCGGTTTTCAATGACTTTATCATTTCCAGAACTCCGGATTTCTATGGTAAGGGGATGAATAAACTTGTTTCTTGATAGCAGAAATATGTCGATTCTAATGGTTCATATTTCGAATAATAAAGTATTATTATGAAAGGGGTTATGAACTTTTGTAGTTGAACATCAGAAAACGGCGTTATGTTTGCACCAACCTAATTGTTTATATTGAAACTATTTTTTTAAATAGTTCCTTCATTATTTCTTGTTTGAAATTACTTTTAAATAGTTTATATTAAACATATTATTTAAATACTTGACTTTATTTTAGAATAGTTATTTTATAAATAGACATTTAACAGAATACAAATGTATTACATACAATCAAAACCCAAAACAAGTGTTAAAGACAACGACTAAAAATTCCGCAAAAGTTTAAATTGGTGTTTCTCAAACTTTTTTTTTTTTTACAGAGCGATACGTTATTATTTTGGAATAATTTTCCCGAGAAACCTAAATAATATAAAAGTGTGGCACCAAAGAAAACAACATGACAGCTTTATTTTAACTTGATTATTGAATGTAGCCGCCTTCAGCCTCAATCACCGCCTCGATACGGGTCCGAAACAGAGAGTATGTCTTTTCTACAAGCGCCGGCGGGAGCTCGGTGAATTCTCGGTGGATGGCGGCGATCAAATTGGTTTTGGTGTTGCGGGAGGTCATGATGGTGATATTCTCGACGTATGACCAAATGAAGTAGCCCAGCGTGTTCAGGTGGGGGGGGGGGCAGTGAGAGTAGCGTACAAAGTCGTAGCACTTCTGAAGCCAAGCCTGAGTCTCTTTGGACATTTGAGCCGAGTTCTGCTGCCACGCCCAGAGTCAACAACTAATGGCCACCTGATTACACCAAAGGATCACCACCCCGTTCAGCACATATAGATATACTTTGATGTTGACTTTCAAGCCGACTTCGACTAGCGGCCATCTTTATTTGCTCGTATAATTTTTCTCCTTTTTTAGAACCGTAAAATGGATTGCCAAGTAGAGAAAGGATAACATTTTCAACACCTTCTTTTCGCCCTTAATCGAGGTCAAAAAGCGAGTGAAGTGACCAAGGATATTAGTGCCGTATATGGAGAAAACGCTATGGTTGAGATAACTGTTTGAGATTGCTTTATCAGATTCAAACACGGTAATTTTGACCTTTATGATGTTCCTCGTTCCAGAAGACCAATCAAGATAGATGAAGACAAACTCGGGGTTCTTTTGAAGGTAGAATGCCATCAGCCATATAGAGAATCGGATAAAAAGATGAAGAGTGATTTTGCAACAATTCTATGCTACCTCCAGTCGATGTTTTACACAAAGCTTGAGTTCTACAAGAACTTACTTTTGCTGTAAAAATTCTTTGATTTTCTTAAAAAAATAAGAAACGGCTGCAACTTGTACAACAACTTAATATATATATATATATATATATATATATATATATATATATATATATATATATATATATATATATATATATATATATATTACGTACTCGGACTTACGACAAATATGGCGATTACATCAGCCAGTTCCTGCCAAAAGTCAAAACCGTTATTCTGAAGGAAAAGATCAAAAAAAAAAAATTGAATTGATTAAAAAAAAAAAAACGTATTGACAGCAAGTCATTATTCAATCACATCTGATTGAAAACGACAGAGTTATTTTTTTTTTTTTCGAGTTTTCTGGATATCTTTTTGATTCGCCGAGCTATCTTTTTTCATTTTATATCAATCTATCTATCTATCTATCTATCTATCTATCTATATATATATATATATATATATATATATATATATATATATATACTAGTAGTTAAGCCCGGCTTTGCTCGGGCCCTGTGTACTGTTCATTAATTTATGTGCATATATATATATATATATATATATATATAATTTAAAGGAGATTAGAACAATAGTCTAAAGAGCAATAGTCTAAACGATCGTACAGATAATTGATTTTGTTGTTGTTCCTTCTTATGAAATTGATTTTTAATTTAATTAAAATTTGATTTTTAAATTAAAATTTTTTTTTTTAATTTTTAAATTATAAATCACATTACTTAATATATATATATGTGCTCTTTTGAAAATAATGAGTACAAAAATAGAACTTCCTTGTCTAAATATTACAATGAACTAGTAGAGCAAGGTTACTCCCCAATAGTAAATTGGAAAATTTTAAAGAAAGCGAAAACCTGTTCATCTTTAAACTCGCTTTGCTACCTATGTCTTTATGAGAAATTATTTATACTTACTTTTAGAGAAAGAGATAAATTATTAAATAAGAAGCATGAAAATTCAATTAATTGCAAACATTATAAAACCCATCTTTTAAGTAATTTAGTTTAGATATAAAATTTAAATAAATTAAAAATTGTCACTGATTTCTATAATT
>NC_136512.1:9924414-9936914 GCF_053919585.1 Euprymna scolopes | reverse complement strand
TATTGTTTTTGGGGCTCAAATACAACTTAAAAAGTTTGATCCATGTCCAAGTAACATACATCTACATTTTCAAGTGTTTTTACCCAAAATTGACGGAGGAGTTTGGTAGACTTTGTAAGGTAAAATCCTTGAACTTGACAGCCAAATTTCTGGCCGAAACCCGATTTAAAACGATTTTTCCAAATTTCCCTACCCCTTATGTCAAATCTCGAGTCTGTAGACTTAAAATTGGCAGAGTAGTTTTCTAGGGAAATGTACACAAACAGACACACACACAGACACTATCATATATATATATATATGTATATATATATATATATATATATATATATATATATATATATATATATATATATATATATATAGTAATTCATAAAATATATATGATGATTAAGCTACACTGAATACTCGGCGTTTCATCCACTCTAGGACTCCTCAGGCTTATGCGCCTAAGCCTGACGAATCCTAGAGTGGATGAAACGCCGAATATTGAGTGTAGCTTAATCGCCATATATATTTTATAACTAACTAACTAGCTCTACCTACGTATTGAGCAATTTTGAAGTAAATACTTAAAGTTTACGCATAAATCTATACTTTCGTATATTAATTTTATGTGAGTAAATTAAGTAGTTATATATATATATATATATATATATAGAGAGAGAGAGAGAGAGGTATAGATAGATAGATAGATAGATAGATAGATAGATAGATAGATAGATAGATAGACATAAACTTATGTGTTTCAAGATATAGTTTTTGTACAACATCAATAAATCATGTTTAGCGGAAACTCCATAATTCCGTTATGTCCACGTTAAAGAACAAATGCGAAATAAATTTTCTACATTAACCGTTTATTTCTTATTAACCTTCATTTGAAAGTATTCTTGACGTCTTGGTCACGAATCTAGGTTCTGGACATTCATTACATTCCTCATGTACTCGGTCACCTCGTGTGACGGCACGTGCGTAATGAGGCCAGACTCACTAGAGCTATTTTCGGATTTGAAACTTTTTTTTTTTTTAAGGAACAAGGAATTCGTGAAAGCGGACAGTGTCCACGTTATTGCACCGGAAACGTTTAATGTTTCCTACCCCCCCCCCCCGGTTTTTATTTTTATTGTGTAGGTTGAACAGTTTCCGATTCCTCACTTTTGGGCAACACGATCTGTTCAAAAAGAGTTTTCAGCGCGCCCGCACGCAAATGTTTACAGGAAAGTCCTTCTGATGTACGCATCCGCCACGAAACGAAGATGTCATATTCCCAAAATCACGTAAATTGATTAAGTAGCTTTATTTTTAACTAAGAAAATCAAATTTCATGAGTAAGCAAAAACAGGTTTCCTCACGTCGACATTTGAAAAATAAACAACAACCACACACACAAAAAAAAACGGGGTTGATTGGTCCACAATAATGCAAACACGCGCTATTAGCTTTGTAAATTTCACATTAATCGCTTTAAATCGCTTAGAAACGATTTTCTTTATAAAAATAAAACTAATTAAGCAATTTACGTGATTTTTGGATTATGATATTTTTGTTATGTTACGAGTATTATAACGCTTTTTCTGTAGTTAAAAAAAATAGGTTGAATTATGGATAAGAACAAAAGTTTTCCTTATGTTATATGTATTTATATTGATGTGTGTATAAAGTCATCTAAGCACACCGACAGAGAGTTATGGGGACAGCACGCAGAAAAACAGCTTTTCTCGTTCAAGTCTCACTAGCTAAGAGCAAAATGAGGACGACCTATAGAAATCACGTCGTTTGTGTATATTCCGTTCAGTGCCCCCTCATTTGACTTCTGACCACCGAATGAGCTGAATGATTTAATTGCTATGTTTTACGTTGGCAGTAAAACGTGAATAATAAATTGATTAAATTATTAATCGCTTAATTTCCGTTTACATTCATATTAGATGCATAGGCTGTTGCTTACTGACACTTATTTGTTTTTCTTTTTAGTTTCCGAATTCTTCCGTGAATGAAAATTTCCTTAAGAAACGAGCAGTATAGCTTTTAGTTGACACTAGCGGGTGTGGACAGGTGTGTGTAGGAGTTTAAAATAACAGTAGGAAATCCGAGTGGAAAGAGATGTTGAAAAAAAAGTGGTATTGGCGGCGGGGGGTGGGGGTCAAAACAACAGTAGGTAGCCAGGGTGAAGAGAGGTACCGTGATGCAGAGGCGGAAAAGAAAGTGGAAGAAAATCTGACGTCTTACCAATGCTAAATGACGCGACGTGAAGTTCGGAAAGCTGAAATTAAGTGACGTCAATTCAACCAATACAATGACTTGCAAAAATGGCTTACAAAAAGTCAACCCCTCTTTGTCCAAACTGGCCAGTTTAGGGCAAAGAAATTAATGATTTGGTTATGTTTTTTATATTTGTCGTCCGAGACATTGAACTTTGAAATGATATCGATCTGGTCAGGGTCCGTCCCCTCTGTCGAAAGTGTTTTGCGAGACATACACACACACTTTGGCTTATATATATATATATATATATATATATATATATATATATATATATATATATAGAGAGAGAGAGAGAGAGAGACAGACAGAGACAGAGAGAGAGACAGAGAGAGAGAGAGAGAGAGAGAGTAAGAGATTATCGAGAATATAGACAAGGAAGTAATAGTCTTTCCTTATACTATGCATAAAATATTAAGTATATTTTAAATAAATATTAACGGTTATTTTTTCATACCTCCAGATACCACTGTTTCATGCTTACGCAAGCACCCGTGTAAGAACTGATAATTATTGCTGGTCGGTAGATTTGAACTCGGTCAAAAAGTCACCCCGAACTACGTAAGCTAACATTTTACCTTAAGTCAACCAGTAATTAAAAGAAAGATTGAAGTGAATAAGTGTCCATGAATACAAATCAGCGGGCATGCATAGTAAACCGTCAGAGAGTACTGAACGACTGTTATTCGGAATGTTACGTTTACTTTAAAGTTGATCGCCTTTTTTTACTTCCTTGAAGAAAGCTTAACTTTAATTTCTTAATATATATCAAGAGCCAAGTTTGAACCTCAGTCTCAAGTCATTTTTTGAAGTTTAAATTCCCGTTCATTGTAATTTTGTTAATTTTCATTTTCTATCATTGCAGCCAAAAGCAAAGTAAAAAAGAGAATTTATATTTCTTTATGTTTTACTTATGTACATCTATAGTAGGCTGCTACAAAAGTGCTCAATGATCCATTTGGACAGACGCATATGTTGGATGTGATAAATAATGGTTACACATGTGCAAACATGTTTCAGTTACCACCCTGCCAGGGAAAATCACCTCATCAGGCCAAGAATATCCACGAGTTGGACTGATGAGGTGATTTTCCCTGGCAGGGTGGTCACTGAAACATGTTCGCATATGTGTAGCAATTAGTTATCACATCCAACATATTTATATTGCTCTGTATAAACATTAAGCACTCTTTGGTTGACACATTTTGGTTTTGTTTAAATAATACTACCAATAATATAATTGTAAATTATGAATCAGCTTCAAAAGGAGAAACAAAAAAATCCAAATCTAAATCAAATTTCGTTTGTTCATCCTTTTGAAACTGATTCATAATTTACAATTATTAATCTTTTTACTCAATATTAATATATATATATGTGTGTGTGTGTGTGTGTGTGTGTGTGTGTGTGTGTGTGTGTGTGTGTGTGTAATAAACCCGCATAAATATAGGAATAAAATTATATAAAATTATATAATTGGAAAAAAACAAATAGGAAAACCAGGGAAAATTAAAACAAAAATAAATAATTAATAAATAAAAAAATAAAAATACAAAAGTATGGGTTAAAACTGAAAACTATCTTTGCATAACACCAAAAGATGGGGGAAGTGAGGAAACATGGATGTGGAAAACTTTTTACCCGAATACGATGTCCAGCATGTTAAAAATATACCATTTGTTGTAAAAATCTAATGGATAAACATCTGAAGAAGTTGGTGAGGACAGGATATTTTTACGGAAACATAAATCGTAAAATTGCCAACTCATTAATGAAACAGCTGTAATCGAAAAATCCAGGAAATAAACGAAGGTTATAAAAAGAAAACGTGAGTCTTCGAATTTTCAACAAAATTTCGCACTATATATATATATATACAGTTTTTCGGTGGGAAGATATCCAGAAATTAAAAATAATTGAATTTCAACAAGGTTCGTTGATAGTGCTCAATCATAAGAAAGCAAGTTATATATTTTTAAATTTTTATGTAAATACAGTCATATCTTGCTACGATGTGCAGACCGTTTCAATCATATTGATTTCATCAGGCAAGAAGAATTAAGGTACAAAAACTGAAAAGGTTCAACGCCTTTTCAAATTTTGAGGAGAGAAAAATCGCCACGAGTGGCGATGGGTGAAATCGCGAAATCGCCCATCGCCACTCAATGCGAATTTGTTCTCCTCAAAATTTAACCCTTTAAGTTTTTGTGCCTTAATTTTTCTTGCCTGATGATATCTAATATAATTGAACTGGCCTGCACATCGTAGCGAGATATGACTGTATTTACATAACTTTTTTTATATATATATATATATATATATATATATATATATATATATATATATATATATATATATATATATATATATAATACAGTTCGTAGCATACGGGTGTATGTGCCGTCTAGTTTTCTTTCCAGTCTTTTTGTGAGTGTCCAAATTGTAGCACTGTAAACAAGGACAGACTCTACCATTGTACTGAAGAACTGTCTTTTCAGATTGTCAGTTAGCCTTGAAGTCCATACTGAATGTAGCCCATCCAATGCGGCCCATGCTTTTGAGATGCGAATTTCGATATCTCTCTCTGTGGAAACTATGTTGCTGCCTAGATACGTAAACTCAGTGACTTCTTTCGGTGTTGTTCCAACCAGAGCCCTGATCTCTCCTTTCACATAGAAAGTTATTAACTTTCATTCGCTGACTGTTATAGCTTGCGTAACAGTGTTTGCGCATTAGCAGTATTATTCGCGGACAAGGCAATATCGTCTGCGTAATCTGCATCTGTTATGTGTGCTGATTGATGACGTCTGTTTCTGGATTCATTTAGGGTGACGCCTAGCATGTTGTGTATATCAACAGAGGTGCGAAGTACAAAGGTAAGACAGACAATGAAAACAAAAGAGGTAAGAGTATCTCCTTGTAGAACCCCAGTGCGGATGTCGAAAAATTCACTGTCCCCATCTAGCGACCTGACCATTGCTCGAGTGTGCTCATATAGCATCATAATGGCATTAATGACTTCATTTGGAATGCCATATGCTTTTAATATGCTGGCCATGTATGGAGTCGAATGGAGAAATCTACAAAGAGCATAACTGCCTCAATGTTTTTGGCTTTGACTTCTTCAATGAGTCTCCTGACAGTAAGTATTTGACTAGTAGTAGATCAATTCTTTCTACATCCATTCTGGTTCTTCCTCGGCATTTCTTCGATCTTTGGTTGGATACGGTTGAAAGCATGGCATTATAGAGTTTTGCTGCAATTGAGTGTTAAATATAGAAATGCAAATATAGAAAGAACTGGTTTAATGGTATTTAGAAATGAAACGAGAATGACGGAATAGGATAATATGGTAAATAATAATTAAAAGTAGGTGACCAGATAGGGGTGGCATAATTCTGGTGTATCTTCTCGTTTGATGAGAAGCATTTAACTTCAAATGCCATGGCCTAAAGAGGTAATTTCTTAAACTTCTTCTTATTGTACTGATGATATAATAAAGTTATATATAACTATTATTTCCCATGTTATATATATATATATATATATATATATATATATATATATATATATATATATATATATATATATAATTATTTGGGGATAGGGGAAGAAATCCAGCAGAGTGCTCAATTATACGGAAAATCCGAAAATAAGAGCGTATTATTTATATTTTGTTTACAAAAAGTTTTAGATAAGATAAATCATTGGTACCGTCAGTTTCAAACCCGATAATTAGGACTAAGATTCTAGAGATGAGTATTGGCTGAAGAGAGCTTGATATGGGTATCTAATACGGTCCTAATTATCGAATTTGAAACCGACGATACCATTGACCTATCTTATCTAAAACTTATATATATATATATATATATATATATATATATATATATATATATATATATATAAAACATGGGAAATAATAGTTATATATAACTATTATATCATCAGTACAATAAGAAAATATATTTATATATATTGATTTTAAAATATAATTATCCACTGACACGTATTTCGTCGGCTACGACTCGTCAGAGTGGCTGAATCAAGCGAAATTCAAAATCGGAGCCCATATATTATATATATACTAGCAGAAGTACCCGTCGTTGACTGGGTTCAAAAACCGCCTACAGAAAATGGACAGTGATGAAAGTATGATAAGTTATGAAGAGGAGGGGGTTGTAAAGAGATAGGTTTTGATATTCAAAAATTTTACCCTAAGCTAAATATGATGAAAGTAAAGACAATTTTCGCGAAAATATATTTTTTATATCAACTTTGTTTCCATTCGTAGCCAAGAGTGACCAACAAAATGACGTTTCCTTACAAAGAGAAAATATTATATATATAATAATATAAATATAAAAGAAATAAATGTTACCATAGTCAATAAAAGTTATATTTATGGTAGAAAAGTTCATTGGTTTGTATTTTTAAGTAGTTTTGTAAAAAAAAAAATTTTTTTAATTCACGAACCGGTTTTAAAAAAAATCAAAATGGCAGCGACTTTGAAATCGAGAGCCCCGTTTTCAATTTGAAGGAGGGGCACCTAAGCATTCTGTGTTAACAATTTAAGAGAGTTCCGTCAGCGTAAGGAATATTTATAAACATATTTAAATACTTTCCGTTATTTTGTGCTTGAGGAATATTCGATTATGGCATGTGTAGTTTATATAAAAATTCATTCAAGTAGTTATCGCCTTAAATTTCGTTTTAATTTCGGTTCGCTGAAATTATTTCAAGTAAATAGCATTAAAACTATTTCAAAACAAAAAATAACATGAACTGAACTTTTATTGACTATGGTAATATTTATTTCTTGTATATTCATTTTTTCGGGTAGTCGTTTGTTGGCTTTTCTGCTAAACACTCTTACTAAATAATATCGACGAAATATCGAAAAACAAAGAAACAAAAACTGTTTGGAACAATAATGAAACTTTACTTAGTTTAGTAAAATAATCCGAAACAGCAAAATGGGATATTAAAAAAGTAAACACGTAATTACTTTAGTTTTTTAAAGCAAAGAATCGATATAAATGTGAATAAGAAGAAAATGGCACCCTTTTCAAGCAGAACAGCTTCGTTTCAGTTTTACAGTATTGAACGGTATAGTATGACGCCGTCGGATTCAGGGTTGTACTATTGTAATGTAAAGAACACGCAGAAAGGGTTGTAATCAACTGAATTTCTTCTAATACACTGACAAGAAAAGCTTAAACATATATATAAATAAAAATAAAAAGGTTATGCAAATCTTTTTAAAAAGACACGTAATCAAGTGAGCGGGATTTTTTCCTTCTTTTGACATGATAACAAGTAACGTTCTTATATTTTATTATTTATCTATTTATCTATTTTTGAAAGAGTGCCACGTGCGAGTGGAGAAGGAAAAAACAGAGTTATGCAAAATTTGTATCGAGAATTGTCTAAAGTTTCGCCTTTTTTTTGGGGGGGGGTCCACTTTAATAAGAACGTGAATTTCTGAGGTGAATTTATTCGACACAATATGATTAAACTCCAAAAAATAAATAAAAGCTAACGTGAATTAAGATTAAATTTAAGGTGTTATTGTGGACCCTCACCCCTTAAAAAAAAACTTGTAAAACTTTGTGACATATTTACATTCTATGGAGGCCAGGCGCGAACGAACACCCAATAATTTTATTATACCATATTTCTTCAAACTGAAACATAATTATCAAAGTATACTTAGGCAAATAGATATTAAAATTCTTTGTTAAAGTTTGTGCCATATTTCCATGGAGTACAGGCGCGAACGCAGACCCCACAATTTCATTATACCATCCCTATTTAAGTTGAAACATACTTATAAAAGTATTCTTATGTACATCTATATCAAAAACCCATGTAAACGTTATTTTATTCATTTTTTATTTCCATACTTTGGGGGCCAGGCGCGAACGCAGACCCCACAATTTTAATGAACCACCGTTCTGAAGTAATTTTGTGTTTGTGCGTGTGTGGATAAAAGACACGACATATCATAAAATGAAATGCCGTGGATACACGGTGTGTAAAAATGCGAAAAGGACGTAATCGCCGACAAACGTGAAATTTTACCGATTTCGTTTGGATCAATTGACGTCTTCAGAAAAAGTGATGCTTTTGAACGTATGTAATAAGAATAAAACAAACGGAAAAAATGAAGACGCAGAAAAACATGTTTTTGCACGTGCGCAACTATTTGAAAAAGAAAGGAAAAAAAATATCATACAGCCGTGCGACAAAGACGACAAAATGGGAAAAGGAGAGATAAAAAGCAAAAGAGAAAAATAGAAAAAAAAACGCAGTAAAAACCAGTAATACTTGAACCGGAATTGCAGCTTGTTTTGCAGTTATATTGCACTAGCGGGGGGTACCCGGCGTTGCCCGGGTGTTTGGAAGTGTGTGAGTGTGTGTGTGTGGGGTAAAAAAGTAAGCATGAGGATCGAATCCGAACCCTTGAGGCAAAGTTGTGAAAAAAAAAACGTGCGACGTTAACCATTGCTCCACCGCGACATGCTTACGGAAACACGTTTGAATTTATTTAATTACCTGGATTTAGCAGGTGCTCGTCTAATGAGTTAATGAGGTCAAGTTTGACTGCGGGATTTCATTTACTGCTGAACGCTTTTTTTTTTCTCCCCCCCCCCCAAGATGTTATAGGAAAAAGACAAACCCACATGCGGCCAGCGACAAAAATTGAATATTTATCTTCCCGAAATCGAGCAAATTAAATAGACAGGCGAGCTTCGTTGTAAACTGTGAGATATTACGATTTATATGTGATATAAAAAGTTTTAAAAAGTTGTGAAGCGAGCGACCGCTTCTCTGAAAGAAGCCTTTTGTAGACACACAGAAAAAGCGAACACACATACATACATACATACATACATACATACATAAATTTTCGCTTTTATATTTATAGATTGCTTTAGTGTGTGTGTGTGTGTGTGTGCGCGCGCGTGTGTGTGTGTGTGTGTGTGTGTGTGTGTGTGTGTGTGTGTGTGTGTGTGTGTGTGTGTGTGTGTTTGTGTATTTTTACTAGATGCTTAGAGTAATATGATCCGACTGTTAGGTTTATATTTGACTAGCAGATGTACCCGGCGTGCCAGGTATCAAACGCAGCATTAAATTCCTTAAAAAAATGAAGTAAAAAAAATAAAAAGCAAAAGAAACTGAGACATGTGCATGCGATTATTATCTCTCTTTTTTTTAACAGTTCACTTTTTGTAAGTAAAAAGAATACTTGAGCTGAGATCGAAACCAAAATCTGAAGACAGCGTGTCAAGTACGATAATTATTAGGCCAGCTTGACACGAATTTAAATAGTAATTTCAAATTTATTTTTAACATAAGGAAGCTGCCATGTCGTGAAACAGATAAAAGTCCGATGACCTCCCCCCCAGTATGATTTTTTCAACGTTGACCCCTTAGCAGCCCGTTTTTTTCTTTCGGATGAAAACCATATAAAACGTTTTCCACATGTCTGAATACCCTGTATACCAAATTTCCAGAATATAGATAAAAATTCACTGAGTATATAAGTTGAGAATGTTCTTACACACACACACACACACACACACACACACACACACACACACACACACACACACACACACACACAACCATATTCTCACATTTATAAATTACTAGCCTGGGTGCCCGGTGTTGCTTGGCGTTGCCTTGCGTTGCCTGGCGTTGCTTGAGTGTTTGGAGGTGTGTGTTGAGGGGAAAATGTTGTAGTAGGCAGGCAGGCTCGAACCCGTGACGCAAAGGCGGAAAAGAAAGTGGAGGTGTACGTACGGGTGTTGGTTGAGCAAAAAAAAAAAAGAAAATAGAAAAAAAAGGAAGTTACGCCCCCCCCCAATAAGAGTAGAAAGCAGGTTCGAACCCCTATCACGCCAGAGGAAAAACAGGGGAAAAACAAACACCCAAAAATCTGTTGTGATTGTGACGTCACGGGCGGTCGAAATAACACGTTTTATGCAACATCGTGGAAGCGAGATTTGAATGACTTGCAAAAAATTTCAGCGAAAAAAAAAAAAAAAAAACGACCCTCTGTACAAAAGTGGTCCAGTTGAGGGTGAAGGAATTCATGTTTTGGGCGAATTATTCGATATTTGTCGTCCAAAGGGTCAAGCTTCAAAATGATACGAATCTCATGAAAATCCGTCGCCTATGTCGAAAGTTTTAGGCAGACATATAAACATACATACATACATACACACACACATACATGATGATTGCTGCATCTTTCCAGATGATCGCCATCACATTGAGTTCTCCCAATCTTGTCGTCCATGCCATCTCAGGTGACTCTGCACTCCCACCGCAGATTTGCACATCGTGAAGCAGATGTAACATACAAATTGAGCAATTGGCCTGAACAGGAGTTTTGTGCGATTTAAGGTGGTTGACGTAGCCAGCTTTTGACAAAAGCACTCGTTCACAAGTGTCGCATTTCCAGCTCTGTGTGTCATGGTTAACGCCATCAATTAACCCTTTGCGAGGCTCTCACTTCAGATTGCTGTGAGCCTGCTTTCTTTTTTCTAGAGCATCACAACTTTCACGTACAAGCTTTCGCCACTTCAGCCTTTGCAGAGTAAGTTCTTCCCATGTGTTGATGTCGATTTGTAAGACTTTCAAATTATACTTTGTAGAGTCCCTCAACCTCTTCTTAGGCTTTTGTTGAGGGCGCTTGCCATTTTCCAGCTCACCGTAAAAATTTTTTTTGGCAGCCTACAATCTTTCATTTGAACCAAGTGACCCACGCAACGCATGTGAGATTTGATTACAAGGGTCTCAACATTAGAGCAACATGCTCTCACAAGGACTTCAGTATCGGGTACTTGTGCTTGCCACTTGATGTTTAAGATACGTCTCAAGCATTTTTAGTGAAAATTTTCAAGCCATTTAATGTGCCTTTGATGCAATGCCAATGTCTCCGATGAATACAGCAGTGTGGTTAGCACACATACATACATACATACATACATACATACATACATGCATACATACATACATTTAAACAGATTTTTGCCCTTTCGATGACAAGAGAATGATTATGGCACTTTCGACGTTGGGAGGAGGGAATTTCATCTTGAGGATAATGCAGTTTGTACAGTCAAAATTGTGAGTAAAATTGTTTCTGTGTACGCTTTGTACCTTAGTGAAATTGTGTTTGAAGTCTTGTTTTATGTTGATCTGCTGAAGTTCTGTCCTTCTCGTCAGTATAAAACATTGGATATGCGATACATTTTATTTTGTAAATGCTGACTAGTTGGAGGGGGGGGGCTTTGCCCCGTTTTAAAATAAGCTTAAATATGATATTCTAATTTGATCAGATTTCGTATATATTATTATCGTGATTTCAGAAGTAAAAGACGTATTTAGGTGCCATCAGCTAGAATCAAAACGGAAAGCAAAACTGTAGCATTCAAAGTTGGTGACGTTACCACCGCACCAAGGTGACACATAGACTGATTAACAATAAACTAATCATTTGAAGCCCCTAGCGCCGCTCTGGAAGTTTTAGTTTCGGAAGAGATAGAGTTTGAAAATATAGAGACAGACAGACAGACAGACTTAGTGAGTTTTATAAATTAGATTAGAGACGAAGTAAACTTAGAAAATTGTGGGGGGGGTGTTTGCTGCTGAGTAAATCGTTGTTTTAAAAGTAGACGGCACTATTTCTAAGTCGAGTTTGAATTGTTACTGTAAGCAAATTCATTCTCTCTTTTCCAAAAAAACTAAATTAAACCTCCATGAACAAAGTTTCTTTCCTGAGTAAAATACTTGTAAAGTGATCCTTTTGAAATATCAATCCCTCTTAAGTAATTTTCTGTCCATCTCGCCGATTGATTAGTTCCTTTTGTTGACCCCTATCTTTTATGACCCCTTTTTATGACCCCTTTTTATGGCCCCTTTTTATGACCCCTTTTTATGGCCCCTTTTTATGACCCCTTTTTATGACCCCTTTTTATGGCCCCTTTTTATGACCCCTTTTTATGACCCCTTTTTATGGCCCCTTTTTATGACCCCTTTTTATGACCCCTTTTTATGTCCCCTTTTTATGACCCCTTTTTATGTCCCCTTTTTATGACCCCTTTTATGACCCCTTTTTATGACCCCTTTTTATGACCCCTTTTTATGGCCCCTTTTTATGACCCCTTTTTATGACCCCTACCCTTAAAACCCCCCATACGCATGCTAATAAAAAAAAGAAAATA